>NC_069717.1:2571212-2663712 GCF_027358585.1 Pangasianodon hypophthalmus
TGCGACAATAATAACGCTTTAAAATGCAATAAAACAAAAACTCCAGGCATGTAAACATTGACTTCATCTTTTTCATGCTGGGAGCAACCTCATCACTCACACTCACACACACAAACACACACACACACACACACAGCGGGAGCCAGAACAGAAGGCCGTGACCTAAAGCTTTCATCAAACAGGAAGGGGGCGGAGAGTAAATAAGGAACAGCGTGAGAGAGACGGAGACCCGATGGAGTACACCGAGTTAATAAAGGAAGGAAAATAAGAGGGAGGGAACGAGGGAAGGATAGAGAGCATGGTGGGAGTGGAGAGGAAAAGAAGGAAGGAAGGAAGGGAAGAAAGTGTGGCCTTGAGAGGAACGGCAGATATGCCGAGGGAGGAGAGATGGAGTGGAGGCGAGGGATGGAGAGGTCAAGAGAGGACGGAGGAATGGAAGACCTCTTTATCGCCGTCTCTCACGCAGTCAGACCGAGGAGACGGCAACGAGCGAGGAGAGGAGTGCAAGAGGGAGGACGATAGAGTGTTTGTGTGTGTGTGTGTGTGTGTGTGTGTGAGAGAGAGAGAGAAAGGCCATTTCCTCTGTGCCCATTTGCTCCTCATCCCTAATCTTCCATAATCCTCTGCATTTATATTCACACACACACACACACACACACACACGCGCTTGCTCTAACTGATGCCGTTAACCATATTCTCTTGACACACACACACAAACACAGTTGCACACATGACATTTCCCGTTGACCTTCATGTCCACACACACACACACACACACACGCACGCACGCACACACACACACACACACACACACTAGAGTAAAAACCTTTGGGTCTGATTTTTATGATCCTAACTCGAAAATAAGACACAAGATCTTGCTGTTGGTGCAGATAATGTCACTAAATTTTCATGCCAATATGACACAGTGGAAAAAGGGGGCGGGGTTTGAAGGAACATATTATCAGAATGTGTGGTTAGGGAAGACGTCTTGCTGCGATATCCAACCGAATCATCTTGTTTCCTTTAACATTTTTAACATCCTCTAACATTTTTACCAGCAATTACAAGCTCTGATTGGAGGCAGCTGCTTTAATGCCAAAGTTTTATACTGGACCTTTAAGATGAACATTTTTAAAAATTTATGACCAAAATTAAATGATCTTTATTATGAATTTATTTTTGTAACATTTTCACTTTAATGTAATTAATTTTTTTGTTGACAGTTTTTCTTAATGCAACAGTACTGTTTGGTATAGGTTTAGCCAACCTTTATATCATGATATGACAAAAACATCATATCACCCAGCCCCAGGCAAACGTTATCACGACCATGACCAACAACCAAACTCCTCATTACGCTGCCATTTCAATGCTTTTTTTCCCCTTTTCATAAGGGTAAGTCTTTTCTCTCTAATCACTTTCCCTTTTAATCGATTTTCTTCCGACTTTCTGGAAATGCGACTTAAAATGGCGAACTTTTACATGAATGTAAACTCATAAAAGCTTATGGATGTAATGATTTTGATACAATATCCAAAACCTATTTAAAAAATAGCTTTGAGACAGTGTTGAAATTACATAGACCATCTCAGTACCTCAGTAACTCATTTAATCAGGACCTAATGGTTCAGAAGCAAAACACACACACAAACACATTAATTACAGTGTGATGTTGTTCAGCAGCTTCCTGTAGAAACCCTGCAGAGAATTCCCAGAGTGACTCTTCAGTTCCTCAACAACTTCAGAAAACATCTCAAATAAAATAAAGCCTGGTTGCCGCGTACGGAGGACCAAATCAATTCTACTCACGTCTCAGTGGTTATTTAATCCACCAAATTTCAGTGACTCGGTTTCTCAGGGTGATTTGGTCGCCTGGTAATCGACGCTCTACGATTTCATCTCGGCACTGAAATATTAATATTGCAATTTATCGGGCTCCATGTTGTGATCGTGATCCATCCTTTGATATAATAAACCCTGCTGGAGAACCAGTAATGAGTGTGATTAACAGCACTTTCACACCTAACTGGTTGGGTAAGGACCTATCGATTTTTTTCTTCACCTTGGTCTGTTTTAACACAAGTGAACACACAAGTGAACACACTGAACAGCTGAACCACAGTCTGGCAAAAAAAAAAAAAAAAAAAAACAGGATCTCCTTCCTCCTCCAAAGTGAACCAATATTTAGTTCTTTACTGATGATAACATGATGATATTTAACGCTTTTATCACCATGGTTTCATTCTGGTTTTATAGTTTTACAGCTGTATGAGCACAGAGACAACGCACACCAACATCATCACTGCATGTGTTAATACCAAAAATATAGATCACGTCTCCCACAGGAACGAAATGCTTTCATTTCTTGAGTGTGTACATCAATGTGTTATGTGAATACATTTGTTTTATGTGGCTTGAATACATTTTAAGAAATATTTTTCATTCCAAAAAACAATTTAAACGCTGCTATAAAAAAATAGTAACAGCTTCATGAGAGTGTATAACATCAGAGAAAATGGTTTATTACTTTACCGTACTGTCAAGTAAGAATATTATGTAAGGAATAAACTACATGTGGGAGGTGCTGTTATAGGAAAATAAGCAACAGGGTGGTGTGATGAAGCAGAGTTACTGTCACCCCCCTGAAGCTGATTATTTTCGTATAACAGCACGTCACAAAGCGTTTTATTCCTCTTATACAAACAGCAGTTTTCCAACTAGCTATTTTTTCACATTAAAAGCACATATTTATCCATTTATAGTTACATTTAATGTTGTGGAACAACATTGTGGAACCGAGAAACAAGTGAATTCCTGTTATTACTCAAGTTATAGCAGCTATAAACAGTCAGTCCTTCACCAGACTCTATTTTGAAGTTAATAAGACAAAAAACACGCAGCTCGCCACGTTACGAGAAACCACAAAGCGTAAACTCGTCTGTCCTGAAGATTTCGCAAAGTTACAGAGTTTCATCTGACTGCTACAAAGCGCTGACACTGGAGACTCCTTCCATAAATGTTACATAAACATTTCCTAACAGAAAACTTCAACATATCAACGATTACACACATTTTTGTCCGTTCACGTGGACGTGTAACGTGTTAGAATGACTGCATGAACATAAACCTGAGATGTGCAGCTACGCTACTGTCAGAGCTGCTGTTCTAGAAAATTAATCAACACCTTCTGACCAATCAGCATCGCTGTGTTGTAAGGCAAAGAAATAATAATAATAATGATAATACTAAGTGATACTTAGAAACATCACGTATCATCATATTCAGATTTGTGAACAAATCTCCAAAAAACAATAGCAGCAATTCAAATGTTCTTTCTTTTCTAATGTGCAAGAAATTAAAGTTTTAAATAAGGAAGTGGAGGGAAAATGAATCCCTTAAAAATCTCAGCTTGTGATAAGCACATAATAACATTCACTGCTAGACCTCAGGAGTTTAAAGGAAATTAAACGACAAAAATAGATTTTAAAATCAAATCTGTTACCTGGAACAGTGAACAACAACAACAAGTTGTTACCACTATACTAAGTAACCTGCAACACTCTGAAAAGTGCATCACAATGTTAAAACCTCACAATACGGATATTATATCATCACATCGCACAGACCTACAGCAGATCTACACAATATATTCCTCAGCCTCCCACTTACTACCTCCGAAAGCGCTAAACATAACAGCTGAGCCGTGCCAGTCCTGCGCTCGCCGTCTCTCTCAGCTGTGAGCGATGCACGTCTCACACTTCACGGCTGACGCATTTCTTTTTTAAAATGGTGTAATAACAGCACCTACTCGTCACGAATACAATCCACCATGCAGACGTACGCCACGTTCGCCGGATTCATCGGGCCAGTGAAGTGTTTCATCAGAAGGATAAAGCAACAGTTTCAACAAAGATTACATTTACATAATGTGATGTACTCGATGGTACATTTTTACATTTCATACCTGTTTGTCTCACAGCAGAAAGGAGGAGAAAAACGATACACAAGAATTCACCCTTAAATATAAAAAGGACAGGACAAATATCTGTTATTAGCCACGTCCTGTTTGTACCACGACAGCTAGCTATTAGCAAGCAAGCTAGTTTATATTGGCAGAGCTTTTATCTGTCATTACATAGGATTAGTTTCCTCACCTTCTTTGGTTTCTTGCGAAAAGACGCAATAATTTACCACAAAAGTCAGTGTGTGACCCTTTTTTCTAATAGTTTAACAGTTAAGTACATTTTTAAGCTGATTTTACATTAAACCGTGTTTTTTTTATTTTCAAGTTTTTTGTGTTTCTACTTGATTAAATAATTTTTGCATTTCTAACACCTCTGTAGTTAACAGTGTGTCATATAGAAACCACAGCAGCATGAGCTTGCAAAATGCTAAACTGCTAGCTATAAAGATCCCTTACTTGCTAGTAAGATTAGCACCGTAGCTCAACTAACTCTGCGTTCACGCTAGTGACCGACAAGTCACTTTTGTCTCATGTAGTTTGTCACTCGTACTGTTCGTTTAGCAGTTTATTTTAGCACTGATAAGGAACATTACATGCAAGGCTTCGTATTAGCTTCATTAGCAGTTTAGCAGAGCTAATTATCTAGTAGGCACCAATGATCCTTGCTATTTCCTTCTTCCAAGCTTTATTTTTCTTCGTAAGGTGTCTGAACACATAATGAGAGGTTGTATATGACAGGATAAGAGCACTTCGTCCATTTTTGTGTATCAGTTAATTGATACTGTTCGGATTGGGTCCGAGGAACTATCCGAGCCAATCGTGAATTTGTCGCTTGTCGTGACCAACAATTGTATATACTGGTGACGTCGTAACAAGGGTTTAACAGTGAAGCCAAAACATCTCTGAGGCCCACTAGTGGCTGGCTACAGTACAATCTTTAGCCCCGCCCATTCCCAGTGTAAGTGAACGGAAAACGAGCCAAAGTTAAGAGTTTAAGAGACATCTCCACAAATTATTTTCAGAACTCATGTTCTGTCATTTTAACAAGTTCATTGTACCTTCATATCAACCCCAATAGTTTTCACCAAAATCGCGTCTCCTTGACGCAAGCCAGCAATGTTAAGATATCGAACATGTCTTGTCTGATGGAACTACTTGTGGGAATTGCGTGTACCAAGGTTATATTTAATCTGAAATGAACCTAGAACATACCATACAAGTTTTTTTCTAAGTGATTAGCATTGCTTGCTAGCATTGCCAGCACACCTACACAGCTTGCTCTCACAGTAATCGTGCCAATTTCTTCACAGGGTAACAGTGTTAAAGCTTTATAAAGAACACAGCACCAGTCAGCCCCCAGAAAGGGAAAAAAACCAAAACGTTGCCACCATTAGCTGAGGAAATGATTTCCTGACTGATTTAAGATGCAATTTTTTTTTTGTGTGTGTGTGGGAGGACGTGCGCTATTCAGAGATGCGTCCCACAGCGAGACGCAAAACCAGCGTGGAACGAGAGCCACTATGTGTGTGTGTGTGTGTGTGTGTGTGTGTGTGTGTGTAAGAGGGAGAGATTAAAAAAAGACAGAGCGAGACTGACCGGAGTATACGTCTCCGTTGCTGTAGGCCTTTCCTCGGCCCTCGTCGTCACTCGGCACAGCCGATACCTGCTTAGCCGAGGCGCAGCCCATCTCCTCACGCACTCCCCCCTCTCACCATCCCACCTGAGAGTCAGAGAACAAAGCAGATTTTATTATGACTCACATCCTCCAAGTGATGAGACCTCTTAAAAAAAAAAAAATTTTTTTAAACTTTACATAACAAAAGCTAGCTGAAAATCACAGGTTTATATTAATACACTTCCTCTAGTTACATTATTGTTTCCATAGTAACAACACCTTCACAGGGACACGTATTACAGGCACTGCACATAAACGTTTATTTATTGATTGACATTTATGGAAGGAGTCTCCAGTGTTAGTGCTTTGTAACAGTCTGTATCATTTCCCACATCTTCAGGACAGAGCCGTTTACGCTTTGCGATTATTCAGGAACGTGACAAGCTGCGGTTTTCTTTTGTCTTATAAACTTCAAGAGAGAAAAAAATGAGGTGAGGGAACGACTGCTTATAGCTGCTATAACATAAGTGAGAACAGGAACGTGTCGTTCTGTAATAAATTAAAAATGGTAACGGTTATCAAACTGCTGTGGTATAAAAGGAAGACGTGTGGTGCAGGACGTGTTGTTATATATTAGCGGGGCGGTGTTTGCCAGGGTGACGCCTCTGTAGGCGAGGGAACTTTGTTGCTAGCGGCGAGCGAGGACGGCGTAGAGGATATTAATGTGAAATAAAGTGGCATCACTGTCAGCGCTGAAGACAAACACTCAGAGGATGAGTGGAAGCAGAGCGGCGTGAGGCTCTCCATCACCGCTTCAGCGTAAACCAGCGGATTCTTCCATTCAATCAGCGGCACACTGCACGTCTCATTCACAACACGCCGTCTACACGTGACCTCTGACCTTTCCAGTCATCGTTCAATTTGGTAGCAAATGAGATAAAATTAGTACCCGGGGTCTTCTATTGGTTCCTGTTTGGAACAGGGCAAAAAAAAAAAAGAAACAGAAACGGCGAGAAACAGAAAAAAGAGAATGAGGCAGAAGAGATACTGAAACATTCTAATGAGGCAGAAGAGATACTGAAACGTTCTAATGAGGCAGAAGAGATACTGAAATGTTCTAATGAGGCAGAAGAGATACTGAATCGTTCTAATGAGGCAGAAGAGATACTGAAACGTTCTAATGAGGCAGAAGAGATACTGAAACGTTCTAATGAGGCAGAAGAGATACTGAAACGTTCTAATGAGGCAGAAGAGATACTGAAACGTTCTAATGAGGCAGAAGAGATACTGAAACGTTCTAATGAGGCAGAAGAGATACTGAAACGTTCTAATGAGGCAGAAGAGAGACTGAAACGTTCTAATGAGGCAGAAGAGATACTGAAATGTTCTAATGAGGCAGAAGAGATACTGAATCGTTCTAATGAGGCAGAAGAGATAGGGAAACATTCTAATGAGGCAGAAGAGATACTGAAATGTTCTAATGAGGCAGAAGAGATACTGAAATGTTCTAATGAGGCAGAAGAGATACTGAAACGTTCTAATGAGGCAGAAGAGATACTGAAAAATTCTAATGAGGCAGAAGAGATACTGAAACATTCTAATGAGGCAGAAGAGATACTGAAACATTCTAATGAGGCAGAAGAGATACTGAAAAATTCTAATGAGGCAGAAGAGATACTGAAACGTTCTAATGAGGCAGAAGAGATAGGGAAACATTCTAATTTGGCATAAGAGATACTGAAACATTCTAATGAGGCAGAAGAGATACTGAAACGTTCTAATGAGGCAGAAGAGATACTGAAACGTTCTAATGAGGCAGAAGAGATAGGGAAACATTCTAATTTGGCATAAGAGATACTGAAACATTCTAATGAGGCAGAAGAGATACTGAAACAGAAGAGATACTGAAAATTTCTAATGAGGCAGAAGAGATAGGGAAACATTCTAATGAGGCAGAAGAGATACTGAAATGTTCTAATGAGGCAGAAGAGATACTGAAATGTTCTAATGAGGCAGAAGAGATACTGAAACGTTCTAATGAGGCAGAAGAGATACTGAATCGTTCTAATGAGGCAGAAGAGATACTGAATCGTTCTAATGAGGCAGAAGAGATACTGAAACGTTCTAATGAGGCAGAAGAGATACTGAAACGTTCTAATGAGGCAGAAGAGATACTGAATCGTTCTAATGAGGCAGAAGAGATACTGAATCGTTCTAATGAGGCAGAAGAGATACTGAAACGTTCTAATGAGGCAGAAGAGATACTGAAACGTTCTAATGAGGCAGAAGAGATACTGAAACGTTCTAATGAGGCAGAAGAGATACTGAAACGTTCTAATGAGGCAGAAGAGATACTGAAACATTCTAATGAGGCAGAAGAGATACTGAAACGTTCTAATGAGGCAGAAGAGATACTGAAACGTTCTAATGAGGCAGAAGAGATAGGGAAACGTTCTAATGAGGCAGAAGAGATACTGAAATGTTCTAATGAGGCAGAAGAGATACTGAAACGTTCTAATGAGGCAGAAGAGATACTGAAACATTCTAATGAGGCAGAAGAGATACTGAAAATTTCTAATGAGGCAGAAGAGATATGGAAACATTCTAATGAGGCAGAAGAGATACTGAATCGTTCTAATGAGGCAGAAGAGATACTGAATCGTTCTAATGAGGCAGAAGAGATACTGAAACGTTCTAATGAGGCAGAAGAGATACTGAAACGTTCTATTGAGGCAGAAGAGAGACTGAAACGTTCTAATGAGGCAGAAGAGATACTGAAAATTTCTAATGAGGCAGAAGAGATACTGAAACATCCTAATGAGGCAGAAGAGATACTGAAACGTTCTAATGAGGCAGAAGAGATAGGGAAATGTTCTAATGAGGCAGAAGAGATACTGAAATGTTCTAATGAGGCAGAAGAGATACTGAAACGTTCTAATGAGGCAGAAGAGATACTGAAACGTTCTAATGAGGCAGAAGAGATACTGAAACGTTCTATTGAGGCAGAAGAGAGACTGAAACGTTCTAATGAGGCAGAAGAGATACTGAAAATTTCTAATGAGGCAGAAGAGATACTGAAACATCCTAATGAGGCAGAAGAGATACTGAAACGTTCTAATGAGGCAGAAGAGATAGGGAAATGTTCTAATGAGGCAGAAGAGATACTGAAATGTTCTAATGAGGCAGAAGAGATACTGAAAATTTCTAATGAGGCAGAAGAGATACTGAAACATTCTAATGAGGCAGAAGAAATACTGAAAATTTCTAATGAGGCAGAAGAGATAGTGAAAATTTCTAATGAGGCATAAGAGATACTGAAATGTTCTAATGAGGCAGAAGAGATAGGGAAATGTTCTAATGAGGCAGAAGAGATAGGGAAATATTCTGGGGCAGAAGAAATAGGGGAAAGTTCTAATGAGTGAAACATATTATATTATAGATAGATAGATAGATAGATAGAGAAATAGACAGATGGGAAATTTGAAATGAGGCAGAATAGACAAGGGAACAGTAGATCAGTATTCTAAAATGGCTGCAGGGGCAGAATGTTCAGTTGGGGCAACAGAACATAAGAGAATGTTCCAATGTAGCAGAATGAAAAAGAGGGGAAAAGACACACATGATTCTGAGACACATGAGCGAGAAAAGAAAGAGGCAGTGAGACAGAACAGAGAGTGAGAAACTGATGGAAGAACTGATGAAGAATCAAGTAAAAGAAAGAAAGAAAGAAAGAAAGGCAGGGTAAAAAGCAAGAGGCACAAAATGGAAAGAGAGAGACAGAGAGCGAGAGAGAGCGAGAGAGCGAGAGAGCGAGAGAGAGAGAGAGACAGAGAGAGAGAGGCAACAGGGCATCAAAGCGTGATCTCCTCCACTCATCTTTCTCCTTTGAAGTGGACATCAGGGCAAGTGTTTAGCATGAACAGGACAAAGCACCAGGTGTGTGTGTGTGTGTGTGTGTGTGTGTGTGTGTGTGTGTGTGTGTGTGTGATGTAAACACTGTTTATCTCTCAAGGCTGCACTTTCATTACAGTAAGTGAGAGCGATGCTAAAGACGACAAGGTCTTCACACCAGTCATGCAGAAATAAACACACTAATGGGGCAAAAGGGGCAGTAGATCGTACTGATTAGACGGTAAAATGTTCAAATGTGGGGGCAGTACAATATTCGGATGGGGCAACAGGTGAAGTGACATTTCAGATGTGGTCCAATGGACAGAGAAAGGTTATAATGGGGCAAAAGGGGATAGTGGAATTGTCTAATGGGGCAGAAGGGATAGAGCACAGTTTTAATTGGGGTGAAAGGGATAATGGAAGGCTCCACTGGGGCAGAAGGGACAGGAGAAAGTTCTAATGGGGCAGAAGGGACAGGAGAAAGTTCTAATGGGGCAGAAGGGACAGGAGAAAGTTCTAATGGGGCAGAAGGGACAGGAGAAAGCTCTAACAGGGTAGAAGTAACAGGAGAAAGTTCTAATGGGGCAGGAGGGACAGGAGAAAGTTCTAATGGGGCAGGAGGGACAGGAGAAAGTTCTAACGGGGCAGAAGGGACAGGAGAAAGCTCTAACAGGGTAGAAGGGACAGGAGAAAGTTCTAATGGGGCAGGAGGGACAGGGGAAAGTTCTAATGGGGCAGAAGGGACAGGAGAAAGTTCTAATGGGGCAGGAGGGACAGGGGAAAGTTCTAATGGGGCAGAAGGGACAGGAGAAAGTTCTAATGGGGCAGGAGGGACAGGAGAAAGTTCTAATGGGGCAGGAGGGACAGGAGAAAGTTCTAACGGGGCAGAAGGGACAGGAGAAAGCTCTAACAGGGTAGAAGGGACAGGAGAAAGTTCTAATGGGGCAGGAGGGACAGGGGAAAGTTCTAATGGGGCAGAAGGGACAGGAGAAAGTTCTAATGGGGCAGGAGGGACAGGAGAAAGTTCTAATGGGGCAGGAGGGACAGGAGAAAGCTCTAATGGGGCAGGAGGGACAGGAGAAAGTTCTAATGGGGCAGGAGGGACAGGGGAACATTCAGTGGAACGTTCTAAAGTAATACGATTCAGACGGGGCAGTGGAACAGTGTTGCAGGGGCAGGAGAATATTCCAGTATAACACAAGATGTAGTAGAACGTTCCAAAAAGGTCCGCATCATGTTCTGATAAACATGTGAGAACTCCTCACTCAGTGAACGCACAAACGCACAAACACACACACACACACACACACACACACAGTTCATGCTCTACAACACAGAACGTAAACACGGAGCTCTCAGATATCTAAAGCTCTTCTCTTCTTACGCAGTTTTCACACAATGACGTCTGTGCCGTAAGTGTGTGTGCGAGTATGTGTGTATATGTATGTGTGTGTGTGTGTGTGTGTGTGTGTGTGTGCGTGTGTGCGTGTGTTTTTGTTCAAAGCAAATGTACATTTTTAATACAGAGGTCACATAACTGACACAGACAGATGTGGAGTGTGTTAGTTGTTGGGTAACTGGCAGTTACACACACACACACAAACACACACAAACAAACAGGCACACACATGCACACACAAACATGCACACACATGCACACACAAACACGCACAAACAAACACACAGTTTCATTTAGCGCATACTACCTGGCCTTAAGTGAGGACATTATAATCATTGTGTGTGTGTGTGTGTGTGTGTGTGTGTGTGTGCGCGAGAGACGGCACACAGCTCCTACCGTCATAACATTTACTCAAGAAGTGCCCCCTCCCTCTTCCCCCTCTCTGTTTTACACACTCCATCAACCTGACAAATCCTGCAGGCCTGCCAACACACACACACACACACACACACACACACACACACACACACACACACACACACACACACACACACACACGTTACGTAAGTGTGCACTCAAGGATATAAACACTGTAACAACAGTCTTAACGGTTGCGTGTCCATTACGGCCTCTTTCTCTTTTTTCCTTCCTCTCTCATTCCTTTTCTCTTTTTCTTTCCAATGTCTTCTTCCTTCCTTCCTTCCTGTTCTCTTATTCTTTTTTACTTTTCTATTCTCTTTTTCCCTTCTTATCTCTCCTTTCTCCCCTTTCTTTCTCCATTCCCTCCTTTATTTCCCACATCTCTCCCTTCACCATCTTTATCTCTCCCTCTTCACCCCTCTTTCCTTCTCTCTGCTCATCTTTCCCTTTATCAGCCTCCTCACCCTCCCGTCTCTCCCACTTTCCTTTGCTGCCTGCCATTTACTCTCTTCCCTCCATCCTTCATTCCAGCTCTCTCTCTCTCCTTTTGCCTTTGCTTCCTTCCTCCATCTGTGGTTCCTTTCTGCTTCCCTTTTCTCTTCCTCCTTTGTTTAATCCCTCTATTTTTTAACTTTCATCTTTTTCCACTCTCCTCTCTCTTTCCTTCCTTCTTTCGTTCCCTCTCTTCCTTTGCTAATATCCCCCCTCCTCTATCTCTCTCATTTTGACTCTGCTCCTCTCTTTTTCATTCTTTTCTGCATTCTCTCTTTCCTTCTTTCCCCTTCTCTCTTTCCCTTCCCCATGACTCCTTTACACTTTACCTTTTTTAAATCCTTAATGTTCTCATTTTTGTCCTTTGTTTCTCTTCCTAATCTCTCCATTTCCTCTTCTTCCATCTTGACTTTCCATTTCCCTCACACATTTCATTCCATCTCTCCTTCTTTTCTCCTTCTTTGCTATTCTATCTCTCTTCCCTTTTCAACTCCTTCTTTCCCCCTACTCTATTTTCATCATTCTTTCTCTCTATAAATCAATTTGCCCTTTGCTTCATCCTTCTCTTTTTTCTTTCCCTCACTCCCTTCTTTCTTAGTTCTCAGTCTTTCTCCTTCTCTTTACCTCTCCTTCTTTTATTTCACTCTCTTCCTTTCACTCCTTTGTCCTCTGCCCTTCATTCTTTACTTCCATATTTGTCTCATCTTTTCTCTCTTTCCTTTTCTACTCCCTATATTTCTCAGTCTCAATGAAGGGGGTGTGGCCTCTGTATCTCTCAGTCTCAGTGAAGGAGGCGTGGCCTCTGTATCTGTCAGTCTCAGTGAAGGAGGCGTGGCCTCTGTATCTGTCAGTCTCAGTGAAGGAGGCGTGGTCTCTGTATCTGTCAGTCTCAGTGAAGGAGGTGTGGCCTCTGTATCTGTCAGTCTCAGTGAAGGGGGTGTGGCCTCTGGACCTGTCAGTCTCAGTGAAGGGGGTGTGGCCTCTGGACCTGTCAGTCTCAGTGAAGGGGGTGTGGCCTCTCACTCCTGCAAGCTTACCTTTTTTAGAAATAGAACTAAATACACAATGCTGACTCACATTATACTTCATTTAAACAGCTGTAAATTGTATCATATTCAATCCTCGGCTGCTTCACATATTCGACTGACATAATGATTGGGTGTGTTTGTCAAAGACAACACACACACAAACACACACACGCACACACACATGCACTGAGTGCTCTAACTGAGGAGCAGCAGTGTTGTGGTTCACCAAGGCCATGATGTCATTCAGAAGAGACTGCCAGTGTGTATTATAGAGTTATGAACTTGTGTTCGTGTGTGTACGTGTGTGTGTCAGGGCAGGAAGCTTGGCCTTGCGTATCTGGGTGTGTGAGCTGGGCTTGACTGTGCCAGTGTGTAAACACATTAAATCTGACCGTATAACTGTTTGTGTGTACTTTGAAGTGTCTAGCTTCTATATCTCTGTGTATATGAGTGTATGTGTGTGTATACTATAATGTCTGATCTGTGTGCATTTGTGAGTGTATGCAGTAGAGAATAAGACAGTGTATTACCTGTCAGCCAGTGTGTGTGTGTGTGTGTCAGAGTGGGAAGCTTTGGTCTTGCTTATGCTGGTGTGTGATCTGGGTATGGTTCTGCTAGTGTGTGTGTGTGTTTTAGAGTAAGAGAATGTGGCTACTGGGTGGGGCTGTGTGTGCATGTGTGTGCGCGTGTGTGCGCGTGTGTGCGCATATGTGTATGAGGCATTTGACTTGGCTCTCTGCCTGTGTGAGCTTTCAACTTGGCTCAGTTTGTGTGTGTGTGTGTGTGTGTGTGTGTGCGCGCATGTGTGTTTGTGTTCATGCGTGTATGGCTCACTGTTCTTGACCTCAGGCAGCAGCAACTGACTCACGCTGCTCCTGTCAGCTCATCTGTGTGTGTGTGTGTGTGTGTGTGTGTGTGGTAAGACATATAATCAGCACCTCCTATGACACTTTCATGTTATATCAAGAAGTTGATGTGTTTGTGACACAATGGAATGTATGTGTGTGTGTGTGTGTAAGAGAATGGAAAGAACTGCACTGCGGTAATTAGGTGTGGAAACAATGGTGTACAAGTCAATACCTTTAAAACACAATGGAGGTGAGTTAATGTTCCTCTGTTTTTTCCTGTGTGATTACTAGAAGCTCTCTCTCTCTCTCTCTCTCTCTCTGTCTCCTTCTCTCTCTCTCTCTCTCACACACACACACACACACACACACACACATGTATATTCATCCATGAGTAACATAGAAAGAGGTGTATACCTTCATAACTGGATAAAATGACAAACCACTGAAAGTGACACGAAAGTACAATTATGTTAAAGCTTCACTACATTTGGGTCTAAATTTCAGTGTGAGATTCTGAGTATCCTTCTCAATTTCTGTATTTCCTAAATGTTGAGCTTTTGCAATGCTGGAAATTCCCACAGACATTCCCACAAATCCAAACACAACATCTGTGCCAAAACTAAAATCTCAAAAACAGAACGCAGAGAGAACGTTGATTGTCAGATTGCTGGTTTGCTTTCAGCTACACAAGATGGCGGCCGTGTGTATTCTGCATTTTGCTAGTTTAAAAACAACATTACAGGATGAGAGAAAAATAGGACAAGGCTGGTTTAACTGCCTGATTTAACATCCACACTTGCACAATAACACTGTTTTTGGCATTTTCTCCATATATACATTATCATAGCTGCTTCACTTACCAGCTTAGCTTGTGCAAAATCAAAGAAAGTGGCCAAAGAAGGTATTCCAGTGCCATCAATGAGACAGGCAATGCCCAAAAACGTCCTCCCGATGACCAGGGCACCTTCCTCCCAATATTATATCGACTCTTGTCATAACTGACACAATGTGTTGCAGTCTGGGAAAACCTGTCAGATGTTGTTGCAGCTGAATTCAAGAAAATTCCCGAAATTTTTTCAACACGTTTACAAAAACATTTTATCAAAAGACGTGGAAATGTTTTCATTTAGGCTACTTTCTAAAACTTGCAAAGATGATGTGTAAGGAGCCAGTTTAACAAACACGGTGATAAAAGCAGTCAGTCTGCCTATATCTTTATAAAACCTCGCTAGCTAAGAGTAATTTTCACAGAGTGATTATCATGTTTTGAGAAAACTCAGCAAAATGGGCAGAAGCCTAATCAATTCACTCTGCAATCAAAATATCCACTGTGACCCTGCACCGTCACGTCAGCATCAAAACAAAGAAGAGTGCGTACACTCTCTGCATAGATGACAGCAAACAGAGAGCAGAAGTGAGTGAATAAGGGCCCTTTCACACCTGGCTCGTTTGGAGTGTTTGTTTCGGAACCTGGTGCGTTTTCTCCCTTGGTTTGGTTCGTTTAGACATATATAAACACAGCAACCATGCTCGAATCTGCACCAAAACAATTGGTCCGAGACCACCTGAACGAGGGAGTCTCAGCCCAATTGCAAACAAACCCTGGAGCGGTTCGCTTGTGGTGAGAAAGCAATCTGACCCAACGGACCAACGAACCAACCTGTATAGCAAAGCATGATGGGAACGTAAATAGTGTGTTTGTTTTGCTAATGGCTCGCCACATGAATTACGGTTTAACCAATTTTGATAAATTATAATAACTACAGCTAAAAAGAAAGCCACAATAAGCTCGCGGAGCTGCTGTCCCTCCGTCTTGGTGGATGACGGCTATGAGTGGAACCCCAGATCATAAACAGGCACACTCTGACCAATGAGAGGACAGTTTACTCACACGTGACTTGCATAAACACATTTGGTACACTTTGAAAGGTTGCCTTGTGAAAGCGAACCGAGCCAAAGAGAAAATCTAACATTGTAACCATTTAAGTCCCCGTTTCAGAACAAAGCACAGATCTACAGGTCTGAAAAAGGCCTAAATCAGCAATTACATTTACATTTACATTTATGGCATTTGGCAGACGCCCTTATCCAGAGCGACTTACAATAGTGCTTTGAAGTCTATCAAAAATACATTCTGATATTGGCTCGGTAGGTCACAAACTAGGAATACCATCAGTCCAAAACTGTTGGGGAGGTTTTTTTTTTTGTTTTTTTTTTTTTTTGTTTTTTTTTGTTTTGGTGAAAGTGCTAATTTAAGTATTTTATGAAGAGGTAAGTCTTTAGCCGTCGTTTGAAGACTGCCAGTGACTCAGCTGTTCGGACATCTAGGGGAAGTTCATTCCACCACCTTGGTGCCAGAACAGAGAAGAGTCTTGATGCAGCTCTTCCTTGTACCCTGAGAGATGGAGGGACCAGTCGAGCAGTGCTAGAGGATCGGAGGGAGCGTGGTGGCGCTCGAGGTGTGATAAGTGCTTTGAGATAAGTGGGTGCTGGTCCGTTTTTGGCTTTGTAGGCGAGCATCAGTGTTTTAAATCTGATGCGGGCAGCTACAGGAAGCCAGTGGAGGGAGCGCAGCAATGGGGTGGTGTGGGAAAATTTAGGAAGGTTGAAAACCAGTCGTGCAGCTGCATTCTGGATCAGTTGCAGAGGACGAATGGCGCTCAGAGGCAGACCTGCCAGGAGTGAGTTGCAGTAGTCCAGTCTCGAAATGACAAGGGACTGAACAAGCACCTGTGTGGCCTGTGAGGAAAGAAATGGACGAATTCTTCTGATGTTATAAAGGAGAAATCGACATGAGCGTGTTAGATTAGCAATGTGAGAGGAGAAGGACAGTTGATTGTCCATGGTTACCCCAAGGTTGCGTGCGGTAACCGAAGGTGAGATTGCAAGATCCTGAGATGGGGATGAATCACATGGGATGAACAGCAGTTCAGTTTTGGTGGGATTAAGCATATTAAGCAATTATTTCCCCACTGATGTTAGCGTGAACACAGATCAGTGGAGTGAAGAGACAACGATGAGGCTCGTATTTAAACAAACCATGTGACGAGAAAGAGACGAATGATAATCACAGTGAGAATTCATTTCTTATTGTAAACTTAAAATCCTTTACAGTTTGGCCATAATGTTGTTTTTTCCATATGTAGATCGGGTTATAAATTCACTTTATCCAGACTTTAAAATCCTTGAAGCTCTGACTGAAATACAGGCAGAAAAGAAAGTCTGAGAAAGTGTGTCGTTTTCAGAACTATATATAGTAGAAAATGTCCAAATTTGACCATGTAAAGTTTTTTTTCCCAGGCTGCCACACTTATCCTATGCTGATTATAACCACACAAAGACACACACTAACAACCACACAAAAAACAAGGACTAGTTCTGCTTTTGTCTCTGAAATCCATCCTCATAAAGCTGACAGTCACCTCCTCTATTCACACTATAAATATTCATTTCCAATTAGAAACCCATCCGTCTCAAACAAGGTCTAATTAAATTGTGTGGCTGCAGCAGGATAATTGGCCTCCTCGTTTCCTGTCTGGACACACACACACACACACACACACACACACACACACACACACACACACACACACGACTGTGTATGGTTTAAATAAGCTCCTGATTGTGTTTCGCAGCAGCTTCATTTTTATGTGTGAAGTGGT
Organism: Pangasianodon hypophthalmus; assembly: GCF_027358585.1. Taxonomy (NCBI): domain Eukaryota; kingdom Metazoa; phylum Chordata; class Actinopteri; order Siluriformes; family Pangasiidae; genus Pangasianodon; species Pangasianodon hypophthalmus. The sequence continues at coordinate 2,588,532 of NC_069717.1, forward strand.
GAAGTGTGCACTGGTTCGACACCATTTACATTCCTGTGTCAGATTATAAATGTCATGATGAACATGGAAACATTTTATTTAAATGCCTGTCTGTCTGTCATTCACACTGTCTATCTCTCTCTCTGTCTGTCTATCTATCCGTCTCACACTCTAATCAGCCGTGTTTCCTGTAATAATACATTTATAAATGATAGACAGAATTAGTATATCTAAATATAAATACTATACAATGGTAAACTGTATAATGCTGGTTTGTGGGTTAGCCTGTTTACTACAATGCTAGTTTGTGGGTTATAAGGTTAATTCAAGGATTAGCCTGTTTACTACAATGCTAGTTTGTGAGTAAACCTGTTTACTATAATGCTAGTTTGTGTCTGCGTGTTTACTGGATGCTAATTTGTGAGCGAGCCTGTTTACTCTAATCCTAGTGTGTTGGTCGATAAACACAGTTCTGTTTACTGGATGCTAATTTGTGAGCTAGCCTGTTTACTCTAATGCTAGTTTGTGGGTCGATAAACGCAGTTCTGTTTACTGGATGCTAGTTTGTGGGTTAGACTCTTTACTGGATGCTAGTTTGTGGGTTAACCCACTGACTATAATACTAGGTGCATTTAAAAAGAAATTCATCTAAAATAAATTGCTTCAAAAATCTCACAGCTTAAAAAAAAGCTGAGACAGCTAATCGCCCCCCTCCTCAGTGTAAATCTCTGTGAGCAGATGAAATCACTTCGTACACAAACTACATTAGTTTAGTTTTACTATTTTAGTACAACTAAAAATAGACTCACTAACGTGTAAGAAAAACAATAATGTATTACTTTCTTCCAAGATGCTCAGTTAAAACCATCGATCTGAGTTCAATGCACATGAGCTGTGTTTACGAGGCTCCCGGGAGACGGCTAATCGCCAAAGTGCGTAAGTTTCCCAGCAGCTGCCTGAGGGCGTGGTGATGACTGACATGAACTGCCCGAGATGTGCAGTCACTTCAGGTTTTACACTCACTGTGTCACTCTTATGTAACTGTACTTAAAAAAAAAAAGCAGAACATTTTAATATGAAGTGCACTAATGTTAATAGCAGAAGTGTTGGCATTTAAATTAAAGTACTGATGTTATGAAACTAGCACTCAAGTGCTGCATGAAATCTGTTCCTTTCAAAGAGCAAACTTCTCCACAGCTCCAGATTTAAATCCGTTTCTACATTTTTATGTTCATGATTATCTCTATCCGGGTATAATCCTGATTATACAAGACGAAACTTGTGACGATACACAGCACGATTTTGTTCTTGCAGCCATAACGATTCTGTTTAACAGGAAATTAACTAAATTAGCATTTTGAGTTCATGGTTTATATCCCTTATGAATTTATATACCTGTATATAACTTTCTAGATATTTATTTTAACTACAAACATACATGCTAGTTATCAAAAAAGTTTCTAGCTAACACCGGCAACACTGCTATCTACTTAGCAAGCTAATAAGTCAACATTAGCAAGTAAAAGAGTTCATGAGAGTTTATGCACCTCTTGGAGCTAGCTAGCTTTCTGGGAAAGAAACATGCTAGCTGTCAATAAAGTTTTGAAATTTGGCTGCCAACAATCGCCCACAGCAACTTACACTGAAAAATAAATGACTTTCGGTTGACTGTTGCATAACGTCTAACTTTCTGCCAACTTCTAGTTTACAATATTAACAGTGCTTATGATATTACCACAATGTTGTACTAAAAAAAAATACGAAACTCCCTGAAACTCCATTCCTTAGTTGTAGCAGCACTTCTTTCCAACTCTTGGTTTGTTTTTTTTTTTTTTGTCATTTAGAAATCAGTGGTGAACAAATTAGTAGGTTCACTAAGCTAGTAGTAACCAGTGTTTTTGATGTTCGCAAAGCAAAGGTTTTCATTTATATGTTTAAAGAAAACGCACTTCATGGTGGTGCGACGCTCCACAACGCCACAGTGCACTACTCACTTTGAATCTCAGCACCTGCTGCACTACATACATTGGTTTTTACTTGCCGGCTTAATTAGACGATGACAGAGGACGACATACCAGGAACATGCAGGTATGCAAAGACGTGAACCGATATGACCCAAGACACAGCACCGTCAATAATATCTTTTATGTGAGATGTCAAAAGAAAACCCCACAGCTCATAGCCAAAGTTGGGGAAACAGCTGTTTAAGACATTTTGTTGAGGGTGAAAACATAATACACACTTACTTCTAAAAAAAAGATAATGTCACGCCATATTTCATTACTGTAATATGTGTGTGTGAAGAAATAGGGCACGAGTGTGTAAACTGAGTGTAGTGGTTATTAAGGGCTTTCCAATAATCGCAGTCAAAATTCAGGCAAATTTATAATCACAATGAACAGCAGGAAAGAATAAAAAAAAAAACAGAAATCATAAATTAGGAGAGAAAAGGCTTAGTACAATGAACAAGACTTCGCAAAGACGCGAACTGTTGCGTCCCAATTCGTCCCTATCCATCCTAAATAGTATCTGAGATTAGAATTAGTGTGTCCCAAATCGTAGTATGTTGAAATGAGGATCCCAGAGGTACCTGGATGATCTACTATTTCCAAATGATTTTCAAAGTGTGGATCTATGGACACTTTTTCAGCTAATATTACCCACAACTCCTTGCGCGAGGGAGGGAGGAGGAGTTTTGTGACCGCATACTTCGCCGAATTCAACCTGCGAACTTTGCAGATGAGTGTAACATCGGCGTTGTGTCTTCAGTATTTCAGTGTAAGAACTTAAATATTAAGCACTAACCAGAGTTTTTTATTGTCCTGTAAGATTAATGGTTGGATGTTGTGAATAAACCAATGTAATGGTAAATTAAATGATATGGTATAAATACTATAAGGAGTAAAAGCTGAAATGCAGTGAGGAGTTTGTTTAAGGTGACGCTGTGCGTAACTGGGCAACAATGTTCTCTTCCGTTACATGATGTGTTAGTTAGTATGTCCCAGTACCTGCATACTCTTTTGCTACACACTCGAAAGTATGTACTTTTTCTTGACAGAAAGAGTACATAGTGTTAGTGCATACTATAAGTAGGCAAATTGGGACGCAGCACTAAAGACACAAGAGGGTACAGAATAGGCAAACTAATTACAAATGAACACAAGCCAGCTGGAAACAATCAGGTGACATGCTAGTGCTGGAGCAGGGGCGGAGACAGGACCAGGAAGCCAAAACAAAACATGTCACAATAAGAGCGCAGACTATACATACTAATGACAATTATATATCATTAGCTATCTTTTTTTTTTAGTCAGTTTCCGGGCGATCACAAGTAGCATGCATATAAATTATGATTATGATTTCTCCACCCCTTGGAAATTGATGCGGTCTTTAAATTCTGCCAAAATAATGAACCTTATACAGGAACTGCCCTGTTGTCATAATGGGGTGAATTTTAATAAACCTGCCTAGCTACGCCGCCTCCACCTAATGCAATGCTGGGGTTAGTGACGATATTCCAAATTGCCCACAATAACATCATCATGCCTATTATATTTTGCAAGGTAAATGATTGTGGGCACACGCTTGACCCCGGTGCTGCTACTCTGAGAGGTTTTACACAGCCTCTGTTCTTTTCTCCATTATCAACACTGTAGCATCTGGAGTTCATCCTGACAGGCTGCTCGCTGTTCTCCAGGGAAAACAGCACAAAGACCAATTTGCATAAATTACATAACTGCAGAAGGTAAATAACTGGATAAACAGTGCTAATGAACAGTCCTACAACAACAGTTGGGGTATGCAAATGAGCTGAAATGCTAAATTAGCACTCGGGGCACTAAAATATTTACAAAATAACTCAGAATAATTGCAGGCTAGGATCAGATAAACATATGGTTCTATGGAGTTATTTCTAAGGCAAAAATAATCCTACGTGAAATAACACTGAGTAATTTTATGGTTTCGGAAACTCTGACTAAAAAAAAGTTCCATGAGTTCAATCTTCGCTTTAGAGATATGGATGCAAATTTACGTCTTTACACCTTTCATTTCAAAATTATGAATCACAGTTTATACACATACAGCTTTCGCGTTGTCTTGAGAGATGTTCCGTACAACTCCAGAGAACTAAGGGGATGAAGCTAAAACAATTTCACCACAAACTGAATAATGACTAAAAAATTTTAACAAGAAGCAAACATTACAACTGAAGTTAGATTTACAAAAAAAGGCAATTTGTATAATTTTGTTGCGTTCATAATGATTATGTGTAACAGAATTAACTTAAGGCGCTAGCTAGTTTTCTGGGCAACAAACTTGCTATTTATCAATAAAATTTCTAGCTAACACTAACTAACCAGCTAGCTACCTAACAAGCTAATGTCAGTGATTCAGATAGTGGATGATTTATATACTTTATACAACTTGGCTAGCTTTCTTAGCATCTTTTTTTATTTTAATACTACTACAAAAACAAACAAACGTGCTAGTTATCAAGAAATATCTAGCGAACACTAGCCAGCCCGCTACTTAGCTAGCTAACAAGTAACACTGGCACGAAAAAGAGTCCTTTCGGTGATATTCCTCATGGAGCTAACGGTTTAGGTAAATCAAGAGCTAGTTACCAAGAAAGTTTGGAAATTTGGCTGCCAATATTTTTTTAGATAAAATGGTTAAAAATGAGACTTGTTTAGTCTGAGGAGTTGCTCAAAGATGCGTTTATTAAATTTTTAATAAATAAGTACAGTCTCAGACTTGTAAAAAAAAATTACCTTGTAGTTTTTCAAAAAAATCATTACTTCAAAGTTTATTTTAATTAGTGCTGTTTAATTATCAAAAGCAATAAAAACTAAATAAATAATAAAAAGCAGCAGTACAAAAAGAGAATTTTTTTTTATAAAAAAGCAGCAGTACAAAAAGATGATTAATTTTTTTTTAAAAAGCTTGATTTTTTTAGTTCATCGTGGCCTCGTTTCAGTTTTTTGGGCCAGGAATTTTTATTTCATAATCCATTCATTCATCCACATATTTATCGTTTTGTTATGACTGAGCTTCACTTTTACTCATTCGTTCATTCACGCATTTACTGTATTGTTTTGATCAGTCCTGGCTTTTACTCACGCCCCTACGCCTAATTACTTTACAGGAAATGAACTTCATATCCACTCTCTGCTCAGTATTAAAAATTTACACCGCAATAATTATCTGGGCTTTTATTACATCCTGCTTTAATTATGATAATCTGCCAAACAGTGACTTCTAGCCTGCTGACACAATCTTCCCCACAACAGTAGAGTCACTTTAACAATATTGCATCACTCCATATCGTGACCATCAGCACATTCCTAGCATGAGGGAGTCGAGTGGATCGGACTGTACTGCCCTCGTGTCTCCCAAGTGTGGTGTACAGCCACCTCATCTAACCTCCGAGTCAGCAGAGTAAAAAAAATTACTGCGATGGCAGTCCCTCTCAGGTGGCAGTGTCTTGCTTCTTGTTTCTGTGTCATACACACACACACACACACACACACACAGTAGAGTGTAATGGCACAATACATAAAGAAAGCTTCCACAATGACAGGAACCTCCCACACTGTAACTATGGGAACCTCTTGTGTGAGTGATGTCATCGTGCTACTGCATCATAACCTTGCGAAGACAAATGAGGTCATGAATCGTAAAAAAACACACACACACACTCACACATACACACACACACACACACACACACACACACATGTGGAGAGGAAAATAAGACCAGACTGACAGTGAGTGGTGAGAGGAGAAGAGAGGAGAGGAGAAGAGAGGAGAAGAGAGGAGAGGAGAGGAGAGGAGAGGAGAGGAGAGGAGAGGAGAGGGGAGGAGAGGAGAGGAGATGAGAGGAGAGGAGAGGAGAAGAGAGGAGATGAGAGGAGAAGAGAGGAGATGAGAGGAGATGAGAGGAGAGGAGAGGAGAGGAGAGGAGAGGAGAGGAGCAGTGGCGCCGAGCTGCCGATGGAGGACAGGACACCCAGACGGACGGATATAATCCGGACCGGATTACTGAATGCTGAATTTACTGAAAAATAAACTGTTGGAGCAGATCAGACAAGCAGACACAGAGCAAACTTCTCAGCTTGACGCCTGCAGACATGCTTTATTAGTATGCAAACGCGTGTAGCCAATGAGCTTCGAGGGATTTGCATGCATAATGAATATTAATAACAATAACAACAACAACAATAATAATAATAATAATAATATGCATTGTTTTTTGTGTGTGTGTGTCCAAAATGCATAAATGAAAATGTTGAAAGAGACACAGATGAAACAGTAGGGCTCGTTGTGCATACATGCCTTGCATGCATTGCAAGCATGCGCGCGCGCATAAGCGACATAGTACGTACACACAGGCTACATTGTACTCTATGTCACTCCACGCGCACAGTACTTCTCTGTATATACAACGCCGCACGCGCGCTGCTCATACGTCGTGACTCCGTGCCAAAAGCTGTGTGTCTGTCAGAGACCCGACATCATGTGGAGCAAAGCCAGGAATCCAATCCAAAAATTTTAAATAAATAAATAAATAATAATAATTAACAATGCAACCCAGACACTGAACCTCAGGTACTGCGCTCGCGCGCACCTCGGTCCAAGCACCATGAACCGAAAACAAACACAATAACGCTCGAGACGACACCAGAGAAAGACAGAAAGGACACAGGAGTGTTGTTTTCATCCTCCTTACAGATTAAACATCGAGTCAGTAAAAGCAACGAGTATTAAAGATAAAAAAAGAAGAAGAAGAAAAAACAAAACCCAGCACTTACTTTATAAACGCGGATCCGCATGTGATGGTGCTGAGCTCCAAACTCAAACTCAACGCTCGTGCTCTCCTCCTCTCCGAGCTCATCAGCGATCAGGGCAGCATGCAGGGTTGCCAGATCCGCAGCACAGCTCAGCCCTTCATTTCCACACCAAAAAATCCTTACAGCTTTTACCCAAGTGTTACTTACACTGCTGCAACGCAAGAAAATAAAATCTCCATCAGTATTTTGTTATTATGACAAGATGATGAAGGAACTGTTGTCTTGTAACACTGAGATGTTTTCTTTCAGTAGTAGAGAGATGCTTTTCAAGTGAAAACCAGACGTTTTCTTGTTGTAACGAAATGTTTTTCTTGTAAAAACGAGATGTTTCTTGTAGTAATGAGATGTTTTTCTCATAAGAATGAGATATTTTCATGTAGCAAGAAGATGTTGTTCTCGTAATAACGAGATGTTTCTTGTAGTAATGAGATGTTTTTTGTGGTAATAAAATGTTTTTTGTAGTAACGTGCTGTTTTCTCGTAATAACAAGATGTTTCTTGTAGTAATGAGATGTTTTTCTCATAAGAACGAGATATTTTCACGTAGCAAGAAGATGGTGTTTTTGTAATAATGAAATGTTTTTATGTTAGAATTTTGTCAGAAAAACAAGATATTTTGTGTAGTAACAAGATGGCGTTCTCGTAATAACGATATGTTTTCTCTCAGTAATGAGATGTTTTTCTCATAAGAGCAAGATACTTTGTTGTTGTAACAAGAGCCTTTTCTCATAATATCAAGATGCTTTTCTTGTAATAATGAAATGTTTTTTGTAGTAACAAGAAGTTTTTGTAGTTAAAAACAAGATACAAATAGTAACCAAATCCTTTTCTCATAATGATGAGATGTGCTCTTGTAGTAACAAAGTGTTTTTCTCATAATAACAAGATGATTTTATCATAAAAATGAGATATTTTCATATAGTAACAAGATCTATCTCTCTGATGAGATGTGTTCTTGTAGTAATGAGGTGTTTTTCTCATTATAACAAGATATTTTCTCATAAAAACAAGATAATTTTCTCAAGATAATAATAAACAAGATCTCAAAACAAGATAATAATCTCATAAAAAGATGTATTTGTAGTAACAATGTTTTTCTTGGAATAATGAGATGTTTTCTTGTATGAGAAGTTTTTGTAATAACAAGATGTTTTATTATTTTATTATTCTACTGCAAAATTTGTCATGTAAAAATTATATATATATATATATATATGTATATATATAAACGAGATGATTTCCTCGCAATAATGAGATATTTATCATAATAACGAGACAGTAATGGAGATTTGTTTAGTTATGTGGCAGCAATGTGCTTCTGTATAGCAGGTGCATTCTGATGAATAATCAGTTTTTTATTTAAGATAAGATAAGATAAAATTTTATGAATCCCTCCCGGGGATTTAAAGTGTTACCGCAGCACGATAGTGAGACTATAATATGTGAGAAGGTAGACAAATAAATATAAATATAACAAAAGCAGTGTCAAAAATGACAAGAATACAAAATGAGTGATGGGAGCGTGATATGTAGTGCAGTAAATAGATATATCAGAAAATACAGAAGTACTGGAGCAGTATATCAGAGGATTGTCCATGAGCTGAGGTTACAGGAAAGTAAGAGAACTAGTGCAATATACCTGGTTATTGACCTGGTATTTGTACAACAATACAAAGTCGAAAGCGATGAAATTTAGTGACTAGATCTAGTGATCAAATCTTTTTTAAATTATTGATTTTTTTTTTTTTTTAATTTTTTTAGATAGTTTACTTTTTTAAATTTCATTTTATTTACAAAAATTAATGCTAAATTAATTAAGATTAAACACACACACACACACACAAACGGTGGTGGATTTAGTGATTTGGGGGCCTATTCAGTGTTTTAACATCGATATTTAAATTTTTTGCATATGTTATTTGGCATTGATAATTAAACATATATATAATGTTCATTTTTAGGGGGCCCTTGGTTTCTGGGGGCCCAGGAAAGTTGCCTACCTTTGCCTAGTACTAAGTCCACTCCTGCACACTAAGACAACCCAGATTTTGTACACAGCCCAACACTGGTTTAAAAATACGCAATCTGGCAACATTGTCAGCTGGCAGTCTGCGCTTCCTTATTCGGCCGGAAAACCCGGAAGTCATTTTGCCCTGGAGCTACCAGCAGGCCAATCCTAGGCCATGACGTATACGGAGGGGGCGTTGCTCATAAATCAGGCATGGAAAGCCAAGAAGACCAAACCATGCCTTAAAACGTTTCAAAAATGATTTAAAAAAAAAAAAACTATTAATAATTAAATAAACCACCAATTAAATATTAATGAGACATTTTTTTATAGCTCTTTAAGTGTAAAATAATCTCATTGATCCCTTCAGCAAAGATTTATAATCCAACTGTAGAAATATTAGGCTCATTATTCAAATATGTGGTAATATTTTGGTCATTTATTGGAGCCCTAGAGTTTTATTCCTGACCACATTAGGATCCAGGGGGACATTATTTATAGGCTGATTGTTTGTGAGTTGCTGAGGTTTGGATTAAACCCACTGAATTCAAGAGACCAACCAAAAAGGCTGAATAATTCAATCATAAATATAATAATTTTCATAATGGTGGGTCATGATTTCCACCGCTGTAACAAAATTAAAAAAAAGAAATGGACTCACGGACCCCTAAGGGTCTCCAGACCGCACTTTGAGAACTACTGGTCTAAACATTTATTAATAAATCTGAGAATAATATGTCAAAGTAACATGTAAAAACAATGTAATCAGGGTGTTTATTATGTAAGAGATAAAGTCCAGTGTAAAACTACATTGTATCAATCCAACTTTGCTGTATGTTTAATAGAACAAGCTCAAGCTTTGTATCATATTCCTTTTTTTTTATGGATTAAAAAGCCCAGAGGTCGTTAACTGGTGGATCATGATGCGGATGCAGTAAAGCGTTTCAGCAGACCGAACCGATGTGAGCATGTGAGAAAATACTGCAGCACAGATGATAAATGTGTAAGGAAAAAACCTGGCTGTCATTCAGTGACTCTAGTTTTCTGAACATGAGCTTGGATTCTGTAGCAGATCCTCTCTTGTGGTTTATCCAATTAAATGTGTTTATGTGCGGCTCACGGTGTGTGTGTGGAGTTCGCATGTTCTCCCTGTGCTTCAGGGGTTTCCTCTGCGTACTCCGGTTTCCTCCCTCAGTCCAGAGACATGCGTTGTAGGCTGATCGGCATTTCCAAATTGTCTGTAGTGTGTGAATGGGTGTGTGAGTGTGTGTGATTGTGTCCTGGGATGGATTGGCACGCCGTTCTGGGTGTCCCAAGCCCTGTGCTCCGAGTCCCCTGGGATACACTCCAGGCTCCCCGCGACCCTGTGTAGGATAAGTGGTAGAGAAAATGGATGGATGGATGAAGTGTTTATGTAAATTATTTAGCTGAAGGAGGCTCACTGGGCCAGACTTTCACAGACAAATTCTTCATTTCATTTACCCTTTTTGATGCCATGACATGACTTGTTCAAAAAAATCAACAGTGAAAACAGAACAGAGAAGAATGCGTTTATTTTATTCTCTGTGGTACCGCAGTGGTAACGTGTGTAAGTGCCACTACAAACCAAAACATTACCCCTTCAAATAGTTTTATTTAGGGCCATAAATTAATCATCTGTGGTTAAGCATTAACCCTCATCATTCTGTCGTTAGTATAAAGCATGAAAATCACAGTCATTCATTTTATTGTCCTGACCTACAGAGTGTTTTTGAGACATTTATGAACTGTTTGGATTTCCATAACAAGAGGAGGCTGATTTTTTTCCCCCTCAAGTTTTCCCACCGTTTCCACTCACGCAAGTTCTCTTAAACGTTTCTCAGAAAACCAGCTTTAGTTTCACATGTGGACTGTTTATGAACTCGAACTAGAACTGGGTGCTAGATAAAAGTCAATAAAGTGTGTCATAAAGCTGCCAAAAAGTGCTCATGTCCTGCTTGATGTTCTGAGCTGCTTCACCTTTAGTGTGTCAGTAAAATAACAGACAACACACACAGACGTCCATTAAAATCAAACATGCCTGTACCATTTATTGCACACAGTGCACGGATTTCCACCTTTTCATACAAATTTCTTCATATCGTCTCATTTAAAAAGTGTGAAACCGTCATTTTTTTAAAAAATCCAGTTTATGATGTCCTGTACTTTGCTCCTGGCTCTTCTGTTCAGTCTCTTCTATTCAGTCGGTGAGGGGTGTGAAAATGGCGCCCCCTGGAGGATGAAGGTGTGTTTGGGCCCACGTTTGGCAACGAAAGAAAGGTTGCATATCTTTTCAGTTTGTGCCTTTTACTCTCCAGGAAACACACACCTGAGGGCTGATTAATGCTCAAGACAAACACAGGCCCTGGTCCTTAGATACTTCTTCCCAAGTTAGCAGCTGACTCGACAGCTGGAGTTGCTCTTTTCTCTGACTGGCTCCCACATAGACAAAAACACACACACACACACACGCACACACACACACACACACACACACAGACACACACACAAGCTGCAGAGTTACACGGAGTGTTTGAGGAACGGTTCACCGAAATTTAACATGTTTCACCTCAGCATAAATGTGATCGATAAACCGAGATATGATTAGTTTGCTTCTTTCGTTTTGCAGGGCTGATGTAGCTCACAAGTAATAGAAGTCTATGTGAATAGAATTTTTTCCCCATAAAAAACAATAAATCTTCACGGATAAAGGTTTTCACAATAATAAGAATAATCAGCGTTTACAAATTTGGCTTCAGGCTTTCTGCTACCGCCTTTAAACAAGAAGTCAAAATGATAGAAAATCTCACTACGAGTTTCCGACATTCAGCTACACGGTGACATTTTGCTTATTTCTGGATTATAGAGGCTCTAAATCACATCAGCAAATTATTAGTGAATAACTCGGATATTAGTACACATGCTAATTCATGGATCTAGTGCCAATTTGTACAAATTTATCGAAACAAATGTTATATATGGTCACCAGAATTCGCAGACAAGTACGCCGTGTAAATTTAATTTTGCGATGAACCGTTCCTTTACAGGTAAGCTTGACGAGAGGCAAAACTCAGGACTAAAAGGTTGATTCTCAAGTTGATGTTCCAGAAATGACAGACACAAAAACCCAACATACATCAAATACATATATACATACAGTCGAATCAGTCCAAAGAGTTCGTACGATCTTCTGATTTTCCACGTATAACCGTAACAGCTGTGTAAACTCTCCCGTTCATTAACCATCAGTCTGCAAATCACTTCAAATTAACGTCCATCACTCAACCCCATGGATTAATAAACACGGATTTGGAAGAAGGAAGACGTACAATAAGACGAGACGAGACGAGACAGGAGACGAGACAGTTTGGTCTTGAGTTTGGTTACAGGTGGAGGTTAAAGACTGTACGTTTGCACAGGTGAGCATTTCTGCTCCTGAAAAAGCACCTGAGAATGACGCCTTCGTCTTCTGTCCTGTACACCAGGTGTGTCCCAAAGTGTCTTTTTTTTTTTTTTCTTTAAATAATTATGGCTCTGTTCTGTGACCCGTTCCTGGAGTCCAAGGTCAAAGTTCATCGTTCTCCATCTGTTTAAACGCCTCCAAGTCCTCCTGCCAATCGGCCATTAAAGAGTCCACCGATTGGTCGTTAGGATCCTCGTCTTCTGCAGGCTCCTCCTCCACGGTCAGAGGTACGTCGTTGCTACGCCCCTCCTCCTGCTTTCCTGTCTCCTCACCCGCTATATCTTGGCCCTGAGTGGTGGATTGTGATTGGTCAGGTGTTGACGAGGGGGCGGGATGACCGTGGTCCTCCTCGCAGCAGCCCTCCTCCTCGCCTTCCTCCGTTTCATCTCCACCTGAGAGCAAAGAGGGGATCAGAGAGCTGTCAATCAACACAACATCGACTTCGTTCAACATGTACATTGTTCAAAAATACATTACATTCAGGAATGTTCACAAAGTTTTGCAAAATTTAAACCAATTTCTTGAAGATCGGAGTATGAAAATGCTAATTTGTGCTTTCTACTGTACTCTAACCCAAGAAACATGAAAGTACATGCAAACATAGCAGGTGAAGTTAGCTAAGCCTTCTTGGTTACCATGACAACTGGCCACTGTACTGCCGTACCTGCGTTAGCATTTCACCAATCGTATTCCACAATAGTTTTTTTTTTGCTGGAGATTAATCATTATTTTCCACAATCTCGTTTCTCAATTGTCCAATCGGCAAACTGCTAGTGAGTAAGAACAGCCAATCGTGGTGCAGAAGGCGGGAAAGATTGTAGCACAAGAGACGGAATTTGTCGCAATATGAGCGGAAAACAATAAAGTGGTAACAGAGATCCTTGCTAGTTTAGTGATGGATTGCTTGTTCTCGTTTTAGGTGTACACTGTACATCCTGCAAGTGAGTCAGTGAGTCAGTCAGATAGTCAGTCAGGGAATCAATGAGTGAATCAGTGAGTCAGTCAGACAGTGAGTCGCTGAGTAAATCAGTCGGTCAGTGAGGTATTCAGTCGGTGAGTCAGACACTGAGCCAGTGAGTCAATCAGTGAGTCTGTGAATCAGTCAGTGAACCAGTCAGTCATTCTGTGAGTCAGTCATTCTGTGAGTCAACGAATGTGACTCATTCGCAAACAGATATACTGACTGAGCTACCGAGCTAGTCAGTGAATTGGTGAATCAGTAAGTGAGTCATTGGGTGAGTCAGTGCTCAGTCAGTGAGTCAATCAGCCTGTCAAAAAGTGTGACAGTGAGTCAGTCAGAGAGTCAGACAGTGAGTCAGAGAGTGAATCAGACAGTCAGACGGTGAGCCAGTGAGTTGGTGAGCCAGTGAGAGAGTCAGTCAATGAGTCAGCCAGTGAATCATTCTGTGAGTCAGACAGTCAGTGAGTCAAACATTCAGTCAGTGAGTCAATCAGAAAACAGAGACGGAAAACCCCTGTACATGATGAGGATGAAGAGGAAAAGAAGGAAGAGCTGGAGATTACTTACTACCATCCAATAGGGCGCCCGGCAGGGCTTTTCCCTTAAATATGGCTTCTGCTCATCCACAAGAGGAGAGGAAGCAGAGGCAGAGAGAGAGAGAGAGAGAGAGAGAGAGAGAGAGAGAGAGAGAGAGCAGAAGAAAGGCAACTGTTACAAGCTCAATGTAAAAGCAAAAGAATGAGTGAAAAAGATAGGAGAGAAACAGAGAGATTGAGTCTAGTCTGTAAGTAAAAATTTTCAGCATGAACACTAAAAGTAGAGAAAATACACACTGTTCCCTTCCACTGGAGTCAGTTAGGAGGATTCACTTAAATGATATTTCACATCAAAACACTCATCCTGCAAAACTGTGGGTTTAACGTGACTACGTTCTGATTTAGGGGCATAATTAGACACAACATAAATCAGATATGTGATCTAATTTCTGAAGTGAACGAGTCTTGTTTGAGGACGCACATCTCCTCACGACTCACCCCTGTCTCGTGCTTTCTCGCTGAGCAGCACCTCCACCTCCCTGTGCTCCTTCAGGGCCTCCAGCAGGATGTTCCCTTCCTTATGGAACAGGAAGAGGAGCGGCAGAGTGACATCGTCGGTGCTCCGGCCGTCTCCTGCCATCTGGAAGAGCGGTGCCGTGTCGCTGCTGCTGCCCTCGTTATCGTCTGAGAGAAAGCGTGGAAATGCCGAGTTGAGTGATTTTCCCTACGCTAACACACACTCAATCAGCTCATGGAGGAGTCAAAAATCTGTCCTGTGCTTTAATTCTATCTGCTATGATTTAAAAAAATAACCAATGTTATATGATGTTTTTTTTTCTTTTTAGTCAAGCACACAGTTTCACTTCATGTTGCAGTCAGCTTTTTGTTTGTAGTTCTGTGTTACAAATATAGTACACCAATTTTAACCTATGCATACGCACATTACAGAAATAAATCTGACTCATCGTTTGGGAAATGTGGTTTTTAAAATCTGATTGGCTGAGCAGCGTTCAAAACCGTTTTAAAACCCTTGATATTCGCACACCTGTGACTGCATCCCAATAATGAAATTCTGTATTTAAACCAGGTTTTAAAACATTCTGTCCATAGATTACCCTAATTTTAAGCCTGTTAAGGATTAAGCCAACAAATCTTACTGTTAAGAAACTATACTGCATGGCTGAAGAATTGTTTGTAGCAAATTCTGTTAATAATATATTGAATTATTTATTGAACACTGGATTTGTGTATCACATTGCTTTGTCACCGTTTTATATTGCTTTTTATGCAGCATACCTAAGAACATCCTTAAACTTCATGGAATTAATGTAGCGCATGCCCTTGTGCTTATTGCTTGATTTTATCACATGATTAAAAGAGTCAATTTTGTTTAAAAATCAAGCTAGTGGTGTTACAAGAGATTTTATTGGAGAACTCTGCACAAGTGTCTGTTATAAACTGGAAAATGTGGACTATATACTTAATTTATTTCTGTACACCATAATTAGAAGAGAGTGTCATTTTTTTGCCTGAATGCTCCGTGTGCCTCACCGATGACGATTCCTCCGATAGCTCCAGCCTTTTGAATGTTTCTGGCTTTCTCGGCGAACATGCACTGTCCCCTCTGCAGCAGAGCGATACGGCCGGCCACGATCTCAGCGTTACTCAATTCAGCGCAGCCGGAGTAAGGCTCAGCCACCGTCACGAAACCACGCACCTGAGAAAAAGAGAGAGAAAAAGAGTCGATGAACTCTCATTACGTGCCTCTCAAAATAATCCTGCATTTGGCTGAGAGATAAGCACAATAATTCTAGTGGTCATGGTTGTGGTTAATGCTACTAAAGTGACAATAAAAAGAGAATAGATAGTGAGAAAGTTAGCCAAAGACTTATTATACGACAGTGTGTTGAATTCTGGATCTAAATTAGTTTTCTAAATAAGAAGTCATTCGGACCTACTCACCCCTAAGTTGCTCTTAGAAAGGTCCATTCCGAACTGCGCAGGTCCAGCGGTCAGTACCACTCTGCCGAAAAAGGGGTGCGAGATGATCTGTACGGCGCGGGGGGGAAGCTGCTCTTTCTGCTGCTGGCTGGAGAGCTCCATCATCTCCTGCATGAAGCGCATGCCGTCCTCAGCAGCTACGGCGCTGACCGCCTACACACACACACACACACACACACGTATAGACATTATACAGACACATTAATACTTCATGCATATGGAATTATTCAACTGAATGAAGCCATATGCTGTGAAAATAATCATGTAATATTATAACAGAGATCATATTTATAGAAAAAAATAAATAAAAGGACTTCAATGAAACAATGGATCTGATAAATCTCTTGAATATAATACACAGAGGGCTAAATCTCACAAAAAAATCATTCCATTAGCTCACTATTACAAAGCGAGTTCAAATGGCTTTTGTTCTGCCTTCTCGTGCAATAATGCTTTTCTGGAAGCAAGAAGAAATTTTTTACTTTTCATACTTTAGAGAATAAAACTATAAAACTGTGTGTGTGTGCCGTTTAAGCTAAAACAACTGAACTGTATTATTAAGAAGCAGAGCTTTCTGAACAAGTGTCATTTCTAAATCACACAGTGAATCTCCAGTGGATAGAGTGGTGGATCTGCTGATATACCTGTGCGGCGTGCTGTACGAGCTGAACTCTGCCGTCCTTCAGGTGGATCAGCGTGACCCCCATCCTCTTCAGCAGCTCCAGGTGCTCCGGATTATTAGCCATGAAGTCCTGAGCTCTCAGCGGAGCACGACCCACTCCTGGCTCTCTGAAATACAGAGAAAGAGGAATAATAATTATTATTATTATTATATAAAGAGACATTTCTTTATTCTACTCGACTTACACGATCCTTACTGACTGATTAATATAAAAGCTACTAAAGCAACAAGAAAAGGTTTAAGGATTCAATTTAGCAGAGACCTTATAGAATATTATACAGCAGAGCTGCTGAATTCTCCAATCTTACTGGACAGAGGGTGTTGATTATTTTCCTATAACTGCAGCTCTGACAGTTGTGTTTATATTAATGCGCTTGTTTAAGTGCAAACAAGGGACTTGCATATTGGACGCTACACATAACACAAACAGATTTAAAAAAAAAAAAAAAGAAAAAGAAAAGGTGTGTAATTGTTGATATGGTGAAATTTTCTGTAAGGAGATGTAAGGAGTCTCCAGCGTCAGGACAGAGGCGTTTACATGTTGCAGTTTCTCAGTAACATGACACTCTGTGTTGTTTTTTTTTTTTTTGGTCTTTTTAACTTCAAGAGAGAGGAAAAAAACAGATGCTGGTGAGGAAACGACTGTTTATAGCTGCTGTAACGTAAGTGATAACAGATTTTGTGGATGTTTCACAACATTAAACTATAAATTGATAAAAAGCATCACATAATAAACAAAAAAAAGTGTTAGTGCTGGCTAGTTGCTGTGGTATAAGAGGAATAAAATACTTCGGGACATGCTGTTATAGGAAAATAATCAACTTTTGGATGGTAACAGTAACTCTGCTTCATCACATCACATTATCCCACTGTTGATTGTTTTCCTATAACAGCACAACCCCAAGTGTTCTATTATTTATATAAGAAAGTAAAACTCATACAGGTCCAGTCACCACCACATTCATCACGTTAGCATGTTTGCACAAAAACCACCTTATTCCTAAATGATTCGTTTAGGAATTCTTACCGAGGGGGTGTGGGGCGGGGACAACTCTTGTCCACCGCACTCCTGATTGGCTCCCGAAGGTTCCGTGGGTAGGCGGGGTCAGGGAAAAGGAGGCGGGTATTGGGACAGGTCCATTCAAAGTTAGAGTCGTCTAGCTCCACCGGTGTCTGTTTAAAAAGCAAGCAAGAAAGAGAGGAATTAAGAGACAGAGAAATTACATTAAATTAATAAAGAAGATATTATTAAAGTGGGCAAATACAGTGCACTAGAAAGAAAGCCGAGACAATTATTCTCATGAATATGTCGCTGTCTAATAATATGTATATAATTATATAATAATATTATTAAATATCAAGGCAGTTCAAAGAGGTATGTGTTTTACATCGATATTGACTTTTTTATATGTCAAAAAGGAACACTGAAATGTCCGAGGCAACTCTGTGTGTAAATCTCAAATACAGAAAAAAATCTTTCTAATAAAAATATTACATAATTCCAAAAATCTAAAGGAAATGTTAATAATAAAAGAGAAATTTTCACATGCTGTCTGCATAACATTTAATTTAACATTTAGTACGCTTTTTTTTGTACAAATACAAAATCTAATTATAGGCAGCTGATTTGATGTTAGACTGAATCTTTAAAATTAATAATAATTTTTTTAGACTAGATTTACAAAACCTTGCTTTTTTTTTTTTTTTAATGCAACACTCTTGTTTTGTAGGTTTGTTAGCTAACCTCTATATGTTGTGATACATACTTGTTTATTGTTTATTGTAAACATCTTCAAGGATTGTGGTATGATCATTTTTGTCATATCGCCCACCCCCTGCGCCCCACCAATCAAAATCAAGCCAGACACCAACGTCGATGAAAACATGGAACGTTGAGTGAATATGCAACGAGATTTTAAACAGTTTTAATCCATTAAATTAAAAGAAATTAAACATACCAAGCAAAAAAAAAAAAAAAAAAAAAAAAAAGGAAAACCAAATTTCTATTACAGCTAAGACCAATTTTAAAAAATATAAATACTGTGATGTGTTAAAAATGATACTGATACTGGGTTATATGATTATCCTACTGTAAATCTGCGTCTTTCTGAAACATATCTGTGTATTTATATTTAAATCAAATAAACCCCAGCATTAATTTAGTGATAATCATCATCCCAGGAGGTTTAAGTACTGTAATGGACTGTAGTGTGCCGTACCGCAGCATGCAGTACTGTGGAGTTGCCTGCAGGGGGCGGGTGTGAGCGAGGAGCGATGGAGAGCGACAATGGGAGCAGGTGAGCCTCTGTGGTGAAGACGTAGTCCTCCACGTCGAAGGGTAAATCCTCCTCTTCAGCAAACAGCAGGAACAGGTACTTAAACATCTCGGCCAGGAAAAACGAGTCCATGCTGAAAGACAAACGAGCACGCCGCAACGTCCTTTCAGTTCACTTGAACACAAATTTAATCTGTAATACGTCTGCGTTTTCAATTCTGAAGTGCCTCCTGACCTTCTACATCAACTCTGTTTAGTCTAAATACCTGGAAAACTAAAATAATGTGTCATAGGTCATGTGACACATAATGTACCAAACACAAGATAACACAGTAATAGTATGCGAGTGTGTGTGATTATCTGAGCAGCTTTTACAATAATCTTTTACTACAAGCATAAAACCTGAGTCTCGTATTTGACTCAGCAGCCCTGCAGTGGCAGATCAGCAGGTGTGGGATTTGACCCCACAACCACCTGGTCATTAGGACAGATCTTCAGCTATCACTGGCTACAAAAAAAAAACCAAACCATCAGCAAAAATCATGCTGGGATAAATCTGTACTGTGTGTCTCACCGGTCCTCATGGCTTCCTGTCCTCACGTCCTTCATGGCGGCGAAGCCACAGGGGACACGAGCGAAGCGGTTCAGGTTTTCCAGAACAGTGCGTCCCACCTCCAGATAATACGGGTCCCTGGTGGCCTGGGAGAGATAGCACATCAGGAAGCGTTTAGGGACAGTAGACGGCAACAATAAACAAATAAGGACATTTATATAAACGGCAGAGAAATAACAAGGTTGGTTTTACGGCCTTGTGGATTGTGCAGTCTGGACACTCCTCTCGCAGTGTGTCAGAAATTATACAAATAATTATACATCTGGGCAATGAATTATATTTAAATCATATTTGCAATTTCTGTAAACACTGTAATTAATTCATTATCTTAAGTTACAGCTAACTAATTCGTTTTAACCTCCTTCTTTTTTTTTTAATCCTCCACCTTTTTTTTTTTAAATCTTGCCACCATCCCACCTTTGCACTTTGTTAACAATATAGTTACATATTTCATGGACTATTAAAGCCACTCCTATGAGAGGGAGAGAGTAGAAGAGAGGGAAAGAATAGGAACAAGGAAGACATTTTTAAATAAATAAATAAATAAATAAATAAACAAAGGTAAAGTTCAGATTTTTTTGGTGCATTAAATTACAAGATTTCCATTTTTTTTATAAGCATTCCAGGTTTTATTTACTTTACTTATTTTATTTATTTACTTATTGGTTTACATACAATAATGATCATTAATCAGTTAATCAATCGATTAATTTTCACTCATTAGTAATAACAATAATGGTAGTTGTTTATTGTATTCAGTGTATAAATGTATAAATTATTAAGTACACATTTAATAATAAAAAATGTATTTATTATAGAAATATGAAAATGTTATGTATATGAAATTGTTATAATTAAAATATCATTGCGCTGAAACATGAGAAACCCTAGATGAACATAGAGACACACACAATTTTAGTGTGTTAATGTTTATTTAGTGATCCACTTAATTAATGGGACTTACCTGCAGTCTTAGTTTTACTCATCATAAAAATTTTATTTGAAAATATTAAGAAATATAGACCTATAATATAACGCCGGCTTGAAGCATTAAGCCTCAAAACAAAATTAAATGTTAAACAAAATGTTAAAACGCCGGATCCGCAGAATTCTAATCCACTAAAGACTAGTTTGGTCAACAAACCATCAGTACTTGGTAAAGTAAAGAGGAACTAGAGCCTGTTCAGCAGGAGTTCGAACCAGAGAACGCGTTATCATTATGAACTTTACTGTACAAACACACGAGGAAACTCAAAAAGCTAGTCAACACCCTAAAGCGCAAATATGCCACCGATAGTGCAAATAGTGTGAGAGATAACGTCGGTGCTGTTCTAGGACATAATAACAGTACTCAGGGTGGAGCTGGAGAAAACACGCTGTAACCTGTTGTTTAAAAAAAAAAAAAAAGAACACACACACACCTTGTAAAGAAAGTAGGTGCTCTCTGCAAACTCGGGTCTCAGCGGATGCTGCGCCCAGTGAACCCTGAAATCTGTAGTGAAGGCCTGATGGAGGGAGAAAAGGAACAAAGAGAGAGATAGAAGAGGAAATTTAAGCGACATAACTTAAGATACACTCAAACGGTTGCTCCAAGAAAGAGGAACCTACCTCAGGTAGGAAGTTGTGTTTCTTGGTGACCTGATACAGCATTTCGTGGGTTTCTATAGCCGGACGGATGTCTCCTTTTAGCACCTAAGAGAGTGCAATTACAGAAAAAATGTTTGCAGTGACATGAAAATGTATTTGCTCTCTTCCCAATTTCTTTTATTATTGCATACGTCAATTTAATATAAGACAAAGACAACACAAGATATAAAATATAGCTTTTAAACGATCATTTCATTTACTGCGGGAAAGGTTACTCAAGATCAGCTGGCCCTGTGTGGGGAAAAAAGTAATTGCCCCCTAACTGAGAATTGGGTTCAATTAAATGTGACACACTCAGGCGTGATTACTGACAGCCCTGCAACCAGACAACGATCTGAAGCATGAGAGCAAGTCCACCTTTGAGGGGTTCAAAAGAAATAAAATTAAAGTTTTGGTGTGACCTAGTCAAAGTCCTGACTTGAACCCTACTGAGATGCCATAGCAGGTGCTTACATGCTCGAAAGCCCTTCGATGTGGATGAACTAAAGCAATTCTTGCAAATAAGCATGGGCCAGAATTCCTTCAAAGCAGCGTGAAAGACTGCTCTATGGTCATCAGAAACATTTGGTTGCTGTTGTTTACACAAAACTGTATTTCGTGTTTCCTCATGTTCTCCTTGCCTAATATTGCATTTTATATGAAGATGTGAAACTTTTTATTGTGACAAATTTGCAAAAATTGAGGAAATCAAGAGGGGGCAAATACGTTTTCCACAGCACAGTACATACAGACTTAGAAAAAAAGGGTTCCTCAAGGGTTCTTTGGATGGTTAATGGTTCTAGCACTCCAAAAAGTAGTCCTGCGTTTTAAAAAAAAATAAACCCTGTGGTGTAGAGTTGCTCCAGTCCTTGGTAGCTTCCCACCTTTCTACTCCTCAACCCATTCCTCCACTTATCTATCCTCTTGTCTGTTCATCATTTATATATTCTAACCTTCTCGAAAAACAGTTTTCTACCCAACCCTTTTTAATTGTTAACTTCCAAATCCCATGAACACTCTGAGGGTTCACTGTGGTTCATGACCCTCTAACGGTGGACCTTCTGTAAATCTGTAAATCATTGATAAAATCAGGACACTTCTGAATTACATCCATAGGCACTTTTAAAGAGAGCAAAGGTCATGCCACTACATCAGGCATGATGTAACGGATGGTACTGAAAGGTCTCAGGGGTGATGGTATTTTTTTCTCTCCTCAGATTAAGGTCTTGTGTACAGGAGATGCGTCTGACCTGCAGGCCGGGGAAGAACGCGAGCAGCGAGTCCATCCAGGTGCGTGCGGGCAGCAGGGGTTTGTGGATGTGTACGTCCAGCAGCAGAGGAGGCTGGCTGATGTACTTCATTATAGACGCGTAGTGCTGAAACACACACAGGCAGAGAACAAAGGAAGCTCTGCTCTTATTCCACATCACAAAAACACAAGGAAATAGGCTAGGGATCATGTTTCTGTAACACAGAAGGTCTAGTCCAGGGAATATATAAAGAAAGTGAAAGTAAATATCTGCAAATCCAATCTTTCACCACCTTGCAATTTTTTTTTGCAACCAGAAATTCACCAGAAATGCAATGTACCTACTAATAATGTACGCAGGTGGTTGACTGTAAATGTAATTAATCTTATTGGGCAATTAGTCTCATAAAATATCTCTTTTTATAAAACTAAATTTTAATTGTAATTACAAACTATAAATACGTCAAAATTATTAAAACCTCAATTTAAACATTCAGAACTAATCCTTCAGAAACCCAGTCACTTTATTTCTCCCAGTTAAAACACTTGGGGAAGGAGTTTTTGTAGGAACGGAGGCATTTGCACTTTTTCAGCTGCATTTTTTTCTCTTTGACTTCAAGAGGAAGTGATTTATAGCTACTAAAACATACACAATAACAGAAATGAAGTCGTTTTGAGGAGGTTCTACGACATAACTTTAAACAAATAAAAAGTATGACATGTCGTTCTTTAATAAACTGCTGTGGTATGAGAGGAATAAAACATTTTTGGACATGCTGTTCACTAAAGATTTGTTCTGTGGTTTGTTTAATCTCTCTTCAGATTACAAAAATGTATAGAAATCGTTGTATTTAATAGGTAATTTAATTTAATTTCAGAGATTTCAGTAGGTCAATCCATTTTCCATAAAAATGTGTAGAGTATAAAAGCACACGTTTAACCAAGAGAATAAGATCTGATTCTAATACCTCAATAACAATGGAAAAGAGTGTGTGTGTGCATGTGTGTGTGTGTGTGTGGTGAGGAAAGCTCACTATATTAAAGCGCTGAAGTAACTGATCGTCTCCCAGCAGAACGTAAGCCTTCAGCAGGTACTCGTAATACGAGTCAATCCCAGCTCCTACACCGCTGTCTACAACGACAACGAATACAGAAATATGTAACGAAAATCCATCAGGGTTTCTCTGAATAAATGTACAGTCCATAGCAGGTTCGCCCACCTCTGCGCACCCACTCCCCCGAGTGGATGTTGATGGTCGTTCCCACTAGGTTGCTGTTTCTCTGTCTCTTTTCCCACAGGAAGTCGAGAGCTCTCCGCGCATGGGCCTGGACATTACAAATACAACACATTAACATCTTTAGCACCATTAAATACGCATGTTGGGATTTCATGATGTAAAATCTGCCTCACTTTTATCTAACATTTTTACCAAATATTATTTACTAAATGCCACTATGTAAGTCAAGTTCATTAAATCATATGTGTCTCATTTATAAAAATGTTTAATCAAATATATTTTATTATCCTATTAATACGCTTTGTTTATCAAACTGGATATGAACAGATTTATTCAGAAATTATTGCCGTTAATTAAAGAATATGAAAAATAAAGAAACAAATCCATAAATGAACACAAATAAAACAAATCATTCGAAGGAAATGCTGGTGTTGTAAACGGAGGACACGTTGCCCTAAACCGTAAATAAATACCCCAGCTGATGGAGAAATTAAGCTCAAGCTTATGAGGGGAAAAAAATGTTTAGGTATGATTTTTTTTCTTCAGAGCATTAAAACTGGTTTGTAAATCGGCTCAGTTCTTTTAACGCTGTGCAACACTTCTAGAAATTCATCCAAAACACTTAAAGCCATTTTAAAATAGCAGTTTCCCTGTGGGACGTGCTTGGTGCGCATGGTTACATGGGTATAGAGTAGATATATTCTTCTTGTCTGCTCATTAATTCATTAATTAATTACTGTAATTAGTCTCTAGATTGTGATCTTTTCAGGTGCTGTTAGACTGCTAAATGTTTTTATTGTTATAGAAGTGAGTCAAAATAACTTCCGCTTCTGCCTTTTCTTTCACTAGTTAGTAGTCACTTTGTGGTTCCACCCCTCTATGCGCTATGAGTCACTAAATGCAAACGAGTGTGTCGGAAACTCACTTTGCACTTTACGGGTGATCGACTTTTGCAAATCCGTCGGAAAATTTGAGTTTGGTTTTGTTTATTTCAAACATTTACACACAACTTTACTAAAAGGTTTTTGTTTTTTTTTAAACCACAATTACATGGTCTGCTCTCAAACAATGTATATAAAAACATACATCTCAAATATATTTGACCAAACCTGATTTATTTTTACTTTAAATATTGGGCTTCATGTGACCCTTAATTTTGAAAAACCTTCCTTTTTAACATATTTAACTATTACGGTTCATGAAACAAAACGGTTAACGGTATTTTGATGTTTTCTCTACCTCGAATGTGGGGTCTCCAGTGAAGCGGCTCAGTGCGGCGAACTCCAGGATGATGGTGCCTGCGCAGGCAGTGCAGGTGTCCGTCTCAGTGCCTGTCCGAGTCTCAGGACCCTGAACCCCGTGACGCAGGTTGATCTAATAGGACAACATTAATGCTCAGTAATAAATACAGGGCCTCGTTAGTACAATTAGCAGAATTAATATCAGCTACACAGTGAAAGCTGCTCTTATTGAAAAACCTGTCATATAAAAAAAATCTCTTCAATGTAGTAAATCAGCCATGTTTTTGGAAAAGAGACAATAAGAAAGATACAAACATGTCTGCCAACAGTTGAAGCGAACTATCCTTTTAAGTGAGTTTTTATAAATTTTGCTTTTAAACACTGTGGTTAAAACTGCTAAACTTGCAAAAGCAAACATCAGCCACCAATTAAACACAAAAAAAATCTTATTTATAAACAGGGTGTATAAAGGAGTTACATGTTATACAGTATACATATAACACAGTGCTGCTGAATTCTCAAATCTGATTGGTCAGAAGGTGTTGAAAAAGTTTACGTTTTGCGGTTTCACGTCGTTTTGTATCTTTTTTTTGTCTTATTAACTTCTAGATAGAGAAAAAAAGAGAGGTTGGTGAGGGAAAGACTGTTTATAGCTGCTATAATGTAACTTGTATTGTGAACGTTCCACAACATGTACCTATAAATGGATAAAAAGTGTGACTTGTCATTCCTTAATAAATAAAATGTGCAATTGTTGGGAGATTGCTGCAGTTTGAGAGGAATAAAACACTTCAGGATGTGCTGTTATTGGAAAATAATCATCTTCAGGGTGATAACAGTAACTTCATACTAGCTGGCATCACACCACCCCATCGTTGATTATTTTCCTATCACAGCATGAGACGGAGTGTTTTATTCTTACTTGTGCAGAGAGTTCCTGAGACAGTGTAAGAGGAAGGAGTAGTGAGGCTGAGACAGAAATTTCATGGTAGCTGAACGGAGCTCAGTCATGCGAATAATGTGATTATTCAACCAACTCGAGAAAAACACTGTGTCTCTGCACATCCACCTCAGGGTCAGTGAGTGTGTATGTGTGTGTGCGCGCGCGCACGTGTGTGTGTGTGTGTGTGTGTGTATACACACTCGGGGGTAAGGCAGGCCGCTGCTGGTGTTGAAGGCAGGCAGGAGTCTCAGTCCCAGATCTTTAGCCATGTGCAGGAGCTCATCCTGATACCACTGCATGTTCTGTCCTCTCTCTTTCCACATCACTGCCATGGAGTGACCTCCCAGCAGCCCTCTACACACACACACACACACACACACACACACACACACACACACACACACACACACACTAAAACAATTATTACTGAAAGAAACCTAAGCCTCTTTTAACTGCAACATTATTGGACACTGCTCTACAGAATGATCATGTTCTCGGTCATGCACACTGAACTTTTACACACACACACGCACCCACACACACACACACACACACACACACCCTTGCCATAAATGTTCTTGCCATAAATGTTCTGTTCAATTTGTTTTACGTCACACAGTGTGACGTTAAACAAATGGAACACACATTAATTGATGTTACATTCCTGCATAAAAGTGTGTGTGTGTGTGTGTGTGTGTGTGTGTGTGTGTGCGTGCGTGCGTGTGTGTGTGCGTGAGAGAGAAAGAGAAAGAGAAAGAGAGAGCGCCTTCAGTGACAGTCAGCAAGTGCAATTATGCATAACTCCATTAACCAGTGAAGGAGGTGTGGCCTCTGTACCTGTCAGGTCTAATAAAAGACTTACTCTGTATTACATCATACTATGTCAAAAGAAATAACAGACAGATAACTGGAAAGAAATAGTAAGAAAGTAAGTAAGAAAGAAAGGAAGAAAGAGCAGACAGACTGAAAGACAAACAGGATGAAAGAACAGACAGAACAGAGAGGCAGAAAGTATAAAAGAGAAGAAGAGAAAAACAGACAGAAAAAAATAGGACAAAAAGGAAAAAAAAAGAAGAAAGAAGTGGAGGACTGAAAGGAAGGTAGAATCGAATCAACAGGAAGAATGAAAGCCAGCAGAAAGAAAGGACTTAACTGGAGGTATGGATGGAAGGATGGGTGGAGGAGAAAAAGCAGAAAGAAAGGAAGCTGTAAATCTGTAAGTGTTCTTGCGCTGGACTGCTGGTTGGTTTAAATGTTTCTCGTCTCAGAAGGAGAGATACACACTGCTAGGTGTTCGGTAACATGAGTATCAGCGTGCTCACCCCAGCACTCGGATGTTGGTCTCGAACACAGACACGACGATGTCATTGTCCAGTCGTACGTCCTTCACCACCCGCTTCACCGCTTCCTCAAACTCCTTGCTCTTATTCAACAGCTGGACACATCAGGAAGAGAAACAGCATGAACACACAGCGGAGTGTTTGGCTTGAGCGTTAAAACACACGTGTTAGAGTGTAACTCACCGCAAGAGTGTCCAGCGTGTCGATGAGGGTGAGAGAAAACCTGTAAACACACACACACACACACACACACACACAGTGAAGAACATTCTGGAGCACTGGGCTCAGACTATGAAACTATTTTGATACTATTTTCTATATCAAACTATTTTTGATACTATAAACTATTTTCATCAATGGGCTCGATTTATCATCATCGTTTGGTAAAGCTGTGTGTAAATATTTTCACCAAACTGAAAAAAAATTCCCACAAAACTTATAAAAGTTTCAGTAACACCCATTTTCTTCAACCTCACGTGTGTATGGTGATGTTTAATAAATGCCAAGCAGCCATAAACTCAGCCATGTCCACAAAACTCCATAAAAGGCAAAGCTGACTGACCTGAAAATGACAAACCGGCGACTAAACGGTGAAAGAGCGCCTCCTAATTGCGTCCTGCGCTCAATCTTCTAGTAATGCAGCTCAGCCACTGCAGCGTGTCAGCTACCACATACACACTAACTCCTCCTTCTCCTCTCACAGGGAGCCATTACTTTTGTCCTAATGAAACAGCTTGTCTTATTTTTGCTTATTTACAGGAATCGCTTTCTTTCGAGTGACTGAGATTCATGAAATGTTCATTAAACTGATGTGTAACTGAAATTAAAAACGTGTCAGAGTGATGCGTATATAAAATCACAGTGACTCATCACTGAAGCTGAACAATCGAGGTTCACGTTAGTGAGTCACCTTTCACGTAAATTCGCACAAACTCAGGAGACAGACGTACGATATGAACGCTTTTCCGAACTGACTGGATTTTCATGAACGCAGCATTACATGTGCAAAAGCTCCTGTGAACAATTTACGAATCATTTCATTTCATTTCATTCCAGAGTGATAAATGAGGCCCAACGTCAGGAAACTCAAGCTTTCTGAGTATTTCTGAGATTATAATAATATACTGCATGTATTTTAGTTATTTTTTATGCAGATATATATATATATATATATATATATATATATATCTCTCTATCTCGAGTGTGACAGCCTTATGATCAGACAATGTTTAAAATTTCAGGACTAATTAAGGAATCGACTTTAATTCCCACAAATGGAGATGAGCTGAGCTGCTGCTCGACACACACACACACACACACACACACACACACACACACACACACTGCTCTGAGGTAAAGCAGGCTGCAGCTGGTGCTGAAGTCAGTATATGTGTGTGTGTGTGTGCGTGTGTGTGTGTGTGTGTTTATCAGACTTACTTTCCTAGAGCATCGTCTACGTCCCCTCGGCTGGGCTCCTGACCTCGTACACGACCTCGACATGTCAAAGGCATCAGCTCATCTGCTGGGTAGGCATGGTCCTGAGAGAGGGAGAGAGAGAGAGAGAGAGAGAGAGAGAGAGAGAGAGAGAGAGGGGGAGAGGGGGAGAGAGCTAATGAGTCAGCACAGAAAATGCTCAAAAACACAAAAACACTCACAGGCATTTTTTTAGAAACACACTTCAGAAAAATACTACAGAGATTTTCAATCAGAATCTTTCACATTATTCTGTCCATCATCTTTTCTATCTTTTCTTCTCCACCCATCCTCTTGTTCTTAACTCCTTTTTTTTTTTTTTTTTTTTTTTACAATTCTATATTTCAATCTTCCTGTTTATTTTTCATTTCAGTCCTACATGTCTTCCTTCCTTCCATCTTTCGTTTCTGTCTGTCGTTTCTGTCTGTCGTTTCTTTCTTTCTTTCATTCTTTCTGTCCTTCTTTATCTCCTTCCTTCCTTGCTTCTGCTTTTCTCACTCTGTCTATATTTTTCTTCTTCTTTTCCTTCCCTTTCTGTATTTCTTTCTGTCTATTTTCCCCTCTTCCTTTCCTACTTTCCTGTCTGTCGCTCCGTCGTCCTATTTTTCAGCCCAGCGAAGACACGTTCTATACAAACATCATTAAAATGTCTCATCGTCGTGAGCCCGCTGCGGTCGTGTCCCAAACCACACATCCAATTAACTAAACATTTCTTCAGGAGAACAGACGAAGGGCTGTATCTACTCATCGTCTGTACGTTAACCCTTTCAGTTCCTGTGCTGGAGTTCCTGGACGCGCACAAACATCTCTGTTTCCGCAGAGGCTGTCCTTTTTCAAGCAGGTCATGTGATTAATATTTAATTATCTTAACATTCGATAATCTTCCATCCTGAGAATGAGGCGAAACCATGACGTAGATGACGTACCATGTAATTCTGATAAGCGTGGTCGAACATCTCCACCACCTGATTTCTGTAAGGAAACACAGCCGGATTAGTGCACACACACACACACACACACACACACCTTACTTTACAATAAAAATGGCATTTTAATATCGAGCGCATACCTCAGCTTGTGCTTCTCCTCTCTGCTCATGCTTTGCGAGAGTTGGACGGAGAACCCGAGCAGGAGCAGCAGCACGAAAACAGGTGACATCATCGCCCAATGAAGCGTCTAAACCCCTTTATTAACTTTAATACACTATAGAGTCACGACAGCAGGCTTGGACTCATGACTGCTCACTCAGTGCTTTTACAAACGTTTAGCACCGTAAATAAATAAACGTGAATAAATATAATAATCCCACGGATCTGACTCTTCAATCCTCAAAACCTTCACCTGTCAGCGTTCCACGATTTCTGCTTCGTCCTTCACTTTTTTTTTTTTTTTTTTTTTTTACACTTTGGAATATTTAAAACGAATTTGAATCAGATGATCAAGAAAGTAAACATGATCTTGTTTAACTGAAACCCTTACCTGTGAGATTGAGCACACCTGCCTGCCTGCGTCACCTGCGACTAAACCCAGACCCACTGTAACACACCTGATCCACCGGCATGGTTATTCCTCACAAACTACACAAACTACACCGTGACACAACTACACAACTCACATCTACAGCTACACTGAACATGGATACACCTGGTGGTTTGCTTTAAAGCAGGTGCAGATCAGCAAAAATAAAAAAAAAAGAACACCTTTACCTTACTTTTTTGAGGCTTTGTTCACTTACAGTCCAGCACTGAATAAAACTAATCTCAAGGAAATACACTGTAGTGATTTATTAACTACTTTTGTATGTTTGTGGTGTATATACAACACCAAAAACACATCCTTCTTCCATTTTAACGTCATAAAAACAATGCAGACAGATGTATAAATTAAAAAAGGACACCTTGATGAGTAAAAATACAAATCTACAGCTGAGAAACTGTCACTAACATCCTTTTGTCGCGCCAGTTAACGCTGCCCTGAGGATGACAGATCGGTCCTGCTTGTTTTTATCCAGCTGTTGTTTTCAGCCAGATTTTTTTTTTTTAAAGCTAGCCGAAATTAGCCGTGATTTAAAGAGTCCATTCTGATCAAAATACGTCTCCTGAAGTGCACAATCCGTCTTTCTTTCGGTGGTTTCGCTCCACGGAAATAAATTAAACCAGGACGCTGTCATTCGCTTTGACAAGCCGCTAATAACCGGATGCTGGTTTCTTCTGAGCTCTTTCATGCAGTCGTCAACATCCGCATCCGGGTAACACGCGGCCCGAGCTACGTCATCACACTGTTGTCGGAAGTAGATTTCTTAAAAAAAAATAAAATAAATAAATTATTTTGTAACTGAATTATTTTAGAAACCGAGTTAACATACTGCATAAGAAATAGAATGATGTTAATATTTTTTAAATAATATTTTTAAAGGCCCCTAAAGAAAACTATTTATTTATTTATTTTTATTTTATTCATTTATTTTATTTTCATAAGTTTATTATAAATTTGCCTGGTTTGTGAAGCTTTTTTTTTTTTTTTTTTTAACTGGAACAATTTCACATTTATGCAACATTTATACAACAGATAAAGCTCTGCATATCAATTTAGTCAAAGTGAGTTATTAGTCAAACAAATATGAGATAAAATACACAATAAATAAAAATACATAAATAAAACAAGTACAAGTAAATACAATGAATAATTAAAATAATACATATAATAATATATAATAAACATAGGGGTCATATCACATTACATAAAGTAAGGAAGTTAAACAACTCATGCCAGTGTATGTTTACTTTCCGTAACTTTTAAGGAATGATAGAAAAAAAGACAATGCTTTGAGGAAAACAGTAAAGTTTGGTGGGGATTTTACGAATGTACATTTACGTATAAAATTTTTTTTTGGCTAGAATTAATAAGAATTTTTTTCCTGATTGCTCTTAATGAGTGTACCACATTTGTTGCTATCAATGAGAAAAACCGGATATGCACACACAGTACTGTGCAAAAGTCTTAGGCACCCTATTTTTTTTTAGTACAAACTTTGTTATAGATTTTTATGACTTTATGACTCCTACATTACTGATTCAGTACAAAAACATTTTAGATTCCAAACATTAGTTTTCCGTCAGTAAAGAAAGCAGCAGATTCCATAAGAGACACTTTTCAGATAAAAACATAATGAAGGCTGCTGGGTTTCGCTGCAGAAATAAGAAGCGAGTCGACAGTCAAAGTCTCCAGAAGAACTGTGGCTGCTTCTGCAAGATGCTCAGTAACACTTCCAGCTCATTTCCTTATAAAACTGCACACACTGCACCTCAGATACTGCTTTATTTTTTTCAAAAAGCGAATGATCATCACACCAAATATTGACTTTGTTTCATTTATTTCTGTTTACTGCTCTTTATAGTATTTTTTTTTTTTAAAAAAAAGTAGAAACATTTAATTTCATTATTTTTTTGAAGGCATCTTTGCTCTACAGCCCCTGCAGAAAAAAACCCCAATAGAAACCCTCATAGAATTTGTAATGGTTTTAATGGAAACTGTAATGGTCCCTGTGGGTCTCTACTGGTAAGTTGTTGCCTTCCATTGCTGTCTAAGACTTTTGCACAGTACTCTCTCTCTCTCTCTCTCTCTCTGTATCTATCTATCTATCTATATATATATATATATACATATATACATATATATATATATATATATATATATATATATATATATATATATATATATATATATATATATATATAATATTTTAAATCTTTAAAATCTTAAAAAATTTAAATTTCAAGCCTAATGGTTTGTGAAACTTATTGCTGTTTGTTGTGGTGGTAATAATATACCTCATTGTTCTCTTCGTCAATTAAAAAAAACAGTCTCCAACTACACTTCCGGTAGCGCAACGCGGAAGTGGCATAAACAAATCAGAGGCGATGGTCTCATCCGGGAACTTTGTCTGTACAATCCCTGACTAGCTAGTGTTTTGTTTTTGGTTTTTTTTGAACCGATATAAAGACGAATCTGTTTTTTCCTTGCAAAATTTAAAACAATATCAAAATGCTAATGCTAAAGGGGCAGCTTACGCTAACACTAGCAGTGATTATAGGTGTTTATGGGATGTGTAGTTTTTCCGGCTTTGATTTCACCAGCGTCAGCAGAAACTCACAGTATATGGAAATGGCGTTAGAACAGTGTTTACGAGGAGAAATCGGCGATTTAATGTATAACACACAGTGTAAACCAAACAAAATTGCCTTTTAAAAAGTTAGTTCAGCAAAATGAATGTAGCTAACGCAGTTGGGATTTGTGTGACGTCACGGCAAGTTTCCCTTTGAGAACTACGATTCCCATGATCCTTCAGGAGACACGTGACTGTCTCATGCCTCATTGTCAGCTGCATTGTGGTGGACAAAACAGGTAGATGGAGTTCAGTGTTGTCTTCAGCTGCAGGAAGAGTCAGAGGGAGTCGAGTGACAGGTAAACACCTCAGCCTGGTATTATAGAGTTATTTATTTTAACAAAAAAACAGCGTTAAAAAGCTTTATTATTTACTTTCCACTGTTCTTCCATCTTTATTAGAAGCTTCAAATTATTGCTGTTTACTTTCTGTGTCAATACTTGATGTTATCAGCATTTATATCATCAAAATGTGACTGAAAGCAGTTTTCTGATTTGTCTGTTTCTGTGTTATGGATTTATTCTAACTGCAGTGGGATGATCAAACCTCAACATTTTCAGACTTTCATGTCACTTTTGGAATCAAAATGATATCAAAATATCTTCTGGTTCTTATTTATATGCACTGATCAGCCATAACATTAAAACCACTGACAGGTGAAGTGAATGACATTGATTATCTGGTTAGATTGGCACCTGTCAGGGGGTGGGATGTATTAGGCAGCAAGTGAAGAGTCAGTTCTCGAAGTTGATGTGTTGGAAGCAGGAAAAATGGGCAAGTGTAAGAATCTGAGCGACTTTGACAAGCGTCAAATTGTGATGGCTAGACGACTGGGCAGGTCTTGTGGGGTGTTCCCGGTATGCAGTGGTTAGTAGCTACCAAAAGTGGTCCAAGGAAGGACAACCGGTGAACTTGTGACAGGGTCATGGGCGCCCAAGGGGAGCGAAGGCTAGTCCATCTGGTCCAGTCTCACAGAAGAGCTACTGTAGCACAAACTGCTGAAAAAGTTAAGCTGCGGACCGGTCAGAGTGCCCATGCTGACCCTGTCCACCACCGCAAGCGCCTACAATGGGCACGTGAGCATCAGAACTGGACCATGGAGCAATGGAAGAAGGTGGCTTGGTCTGATGAATCACGTTTTCTTTTACATCATGTGGACGGCCGGATGCGTGTGTGCGTCGCTTACCTGGTGAAGAGATGACACCAGGATGCACTATGGGAAGAAGGCAAGCTGGCGGAGGCAGTGTGATGCTCTGGGCAATGTTCTGCTGGGAAACTTTGGGTCAGACCAAGTACAGCCTTCATGGCAGCGGTATTCTCTGATTTCAGTGGCCTCTTTCAGCAGGATAAAGTGCCCTGCCACACTGTACAAATTGTTCAGGAATGGTTTGAGAAACATGCCAAAGAGTTCAAGGTGTTGACTTGGCCTCCAGCTTCCGCCGATCTCAATCTGATCGAGCGTCTGTGGGACGTGCTGAACAAGCAAGTCCGATCCATGGAGGCCCCACCTCGCAAATTACAGGACTTAAAAGGATCTGCTGTTAATGTTTTGGTGCCAGAAACCACAGCATACCTTCAGAGGTACATGGAGTACATGCCTCGACAGGTCAGAGCTGTTTTACCGGCACAAGGGGGACCTACACAGTATTAGCAGGTGGATATAATGTTCTGACTGATCAGTGTATAAATCCTTTAAACTAGCAAAATAAGTATTATTTTTCTTAAATAATGAAATGCATATTGTATTTTACAATAAAAAAAGTTCTTAAATTTTGTTCTTCATCTGTAAAACATCCTTAGTATTATTATTATTATTATTATTATTAGCATTATACCATGCTGTGATTTACATTTCCATTACATTATAGTGCAGTCTGAGTAAAAAGGGTACTGTACGGTACTTTTCCTTGTCACTTTTGTACTTTTAGTTCATATCTTTTGCCTAGAAATGTAAGTGCATGTAGTGTAGCTTTAAAGCTTTACTCTAAAAAAATAATTACGGTCAAATTATATACCTTAAATTATTTTGAGGTACACTAGGTTCACTTTATTCACATTTCCTGGTGAAATGTAAAGGGTAAAAGGTAAAGGTGCCACTTAAAAGGCAAGAAAAGGTAGTTTAGTATCCTTTTTTCTGCTTTCCATGATGGTCATAGAACAGCTGTTCTAATAAACACGACTACGAGCAGACTGCAATAAGAAGATAAACGTGCATCACGTGTTGTGATCTGATGCGTGTGTGTGTTCAGGTGCAGAGATGTGTCCAGAGTCGGAGAAGCTCACTGGTCTGATCGCAGCTACGTTCACGCCGCTCACTCCACAAGGGTACGAATGGACGGCCGAATATTTGAAAAAGCTTCAGACCAAAACACAGAATATGCATTTTTGGCAGTTTGTGTAATTAAGGACGATAATGTGAGGATCTGGCGTTTTTATTGGTGAATAAAAACAAGCTCTGGCTTATAGGAGATTTATTTATTTATTTATTTAGCAGAAGGATATAGTGTTTTGGGTTTTTTTTTTAATCCAAAAAAAAAACAAAAAAACAACTGCAGTACTTGATGGACTTAATTCAAATTCAAATTTCCTGCTCAATTTCATGTTCATAAACCAAAATTGAACTCTAAAACATCTTATTAGTCTTCCTCAGGAGGAACTTGAGCACTATCTCCAGTTAATTAGCTAAGGAGACGTTTTAGCAAATATATTTTATGATTTCTTTCTTTCTTTCTTTTTTTTTATTTTAAAATTTTCAAAAAACACTACGCTACAGACCTTTGCCCTTTC
This sequence comes from Pangasianodon hypophthalmus, assembly GCF_027358585.1. NCBI lineage: Eukaryota > Metazoa > Chordata > Actinopteri > Siluriformes > Pangasiidae > Pangasianodon > Pangasianodon hypophthalmus. The sequence continues at coordinate 2,623,980 of NC_069717.1, forward strand.
ATAGTTGCTGACTTCGGAGATTTTCAGTTGGAAAGTCTGTGAATAAGCGTTGGTCAATGAGTCACGACGTCATTAAAATGTCCGTTGTGTGCAAAAGATGCAGAATCGGGAAACTGAGGTCCGCCGTGATGTGTTTTCTCTTCTGCTTTCTCATCCAGTGAGCTGAACCTGGCGGTGATCGGACAGTACGTCGACTACCTGCTGGAGAAACAGAGCGTGCGCAGTGTGTTCGGTGAGTCTCAATCCTGCACACCCAGGCAGAAAAGATAAAGAGTTTGCTCTTGTCTAATGTGTGCGATTGTGTGGGTCTGGTCCAGTGAACGGGACGACGGGTGAAGGCTGCTCTCTGACCCTGCAGGAACGGAAGCAGCTGGCGGAGGAATGGTGCCGTCAGGGCAAAGGGAAGTACGTTGACCGTCGATAATGAAGTGTGTATGTGCTGTGTCAGGGATTCGTGTGTACTGGAATAAAATTACAAATGTGTTTGTTTGATTTATTTATTTATTTATTTATTTAGACTCGACCAGGTCATCGTTCACGTCGGCTGCCTGAGCGTAAAAGACTCTCAGGAACTGGTGAGCAGGTTTTTTTTTCTTTCTTTCAGAAAAGTGACTCATTCACAAACACACAAACACACACACACACACACACACACCAGCTGTTCCAGTTCTCTTTCTGTGGAAATATCAGAATTTTAATCTACATGCAAACTCCGTGCTCGTGGCTAAGGTTTTGAAATAAGGAATGACATCGGGGTTTCCTGTGTCTTGTGCAGGCACGTCACGCCGCGTCAGTAGGAGCTGATGCCATCGCTGTCATCTCTCCATCTTTCTTCAAACCCAGTAATGCAGGTTTGGCAGTTTTGTTTCTTAATTAAAAAAAAAGAAAACCAAGACTTCTTATTGCACAAAAGAACATACCTTATTGCACAAGGAGTGTGACATCCGAGTGTTTTTGGCCCACTAAAGGAGGAGGCATTGGGTGGAAAGATCTTCTGATCAGATGAAGAAGTACAACACAGGCATCAGTGGCTTCAGTACACACGCAACCGGAAGAATTTTTACTTGTTAAACGTTTAATAAATAGTGATATTAACTGTAGTTAATGACAACTGACAGGAGCAAAATAAGCCGTGCTCTCAGAGTGGGAGGGGCATACTGTCTCTCACCTGTCAATCACAGCGACACTAGGCACTCGTGGGCGTCTGTGAGCTCATGTATGTGGAAGAGGGCAGATAGCACTTTCGTCCGAATGTGTTATGCCGCTCTGTGACGCAGCATGAGGAATAACAGTTTGAAAAGTTTACGGTTTCACGTGTCTCTGAGGGAGCACGTGTTGGCCTTCACCTCCCCAGCTGGAAGAGGTCATGTGATAGGGGAGAGCTGGCACGTTAAGACCTGGATTTTGATTGGTCAGCTAAATCCAATTCTTTATTGTTCATCTCGTTCATCATCAGTGAGAATTTCCTGACTTTCTAATAAAACTGCTGTTTTTCCTCAGAGGCGTTACAGATGTTTCTGAAGGAAGTGGGTTCAGCGGCTCCACAGCTTCCTTTCTACTATTATCACTTACCCAGCATGACGGGAGTGAAGCGTACGTCTCTCTCTCTCTCTCTCTCTCTCTCTCTCTCTCATACATACACACACACACACACTTAAATGAATCCCTTTTCCACACTTTTTAAAAATTCTCTTTCCTTTTTCTTACATATACTTCCCTTCTTCCCATTCTTGCCATTCCCTTTCCTTCCATTTTTTTCCCCTTTTTCTTATACGTTCCTCTCCTCTCCTTTCATTTCCTCTCCCCTTTCACTCTTCCTTTTATCTCTTACTCTCTTTTCTTTTCCTTTTTTCTTTCATTCTCTCTTCCCTTATTTTTCCCCCTTTCCTCTTTTTCTTCCATCTCCTCTCTTCTTCCTTGTCTTCACTTCTTTTTTTTTTTCTTCTAATTTTTCTTCTCTTCTGTTTTATTATCCTATTCCTTACATTTTTTCGTTTCTTTTTCTTATATATTGTTCTCCTCTTCTTTTTTCTATCATCTTTCTTCTCTCCTCCTTTCCCCTTTTCTTATTCGTTTTCTCATTTCTTCTCATTTTTCCTCTCTTCTCTATTTATTTACACCTTTTTTTCTCTTATCTTTCTCCTTCTTTTAATTGTTTAATTCTGTTCTGTTTGTCTTGCTTTGTCTTAACCATTTCTTTTTTTTATTCATATTCTTACCTATTTACGTGTTTTTCTTTTCTTTTTTGTACACGTTTGTCTTCTGTTCTCTCATTTTTTATTCTCTTCTTCTCTCTTTCCTGATTCTTTTTTTCTCTTGTTTTTTCTTTTCTCATTCCTTTTTTAGTTTTTCTTCTATTCATTTTTCATCAGTTGTCTTTTCCTATTCATTCTGTTCTCATTTCCTTCATTCTTTCTTCCCTCTTTTATACTCCTTACTTCTTTTCTTCCTTCTTTTTTCTTTTATCTTTTCTCTCTTTTCTCTTATTTTATCATTCTCTTCTCTTCTCTCCTCTCTTATTTACTTCTCCTTTATTTCACCTTCCCCCTCCTTTCTCTTCTTCACCGCTCATCTTTTTTCTCTCCTCGTAGTGGACGTGAGGGAGGTTCTGGAAGGCATTGAGAAGAAGATTCCCTCGTTCCGAGGGCTGAAGTTCAGCGGAGTGGATTTAAGAGATCTGGGACAGTGCATCAGTTACTGCCGTCCTCGTGGCTGGTCCATCCTCTACGGAGTGGACGAGGTGGTTTTTTTTATTATTTACTCTTTCACTGTGCAGCTTTACGAAAATAAATTTCACAAATGCAAATAGTTTTGTTTTTGATATAGTTTTGTGTTCTTGATGTTTTTCGTTAGCATCTGCTGGGAGCCTTGGCACTGGGAGTCAACGGTGCCGTGGGAAGGTCTGAATTTTTTTTGTACCTGCTTTAACAATTTAAAAAACAGTTAGTAAACTAATACTTGATATGGCGTGACTTCAGAAGAAAAACAAGTGTTTCTTAATCCTTTAGGCATTACCAAATTGTTCAATTTGATTGGCTAAAAACTGTGCCAGTTTCTTCACTGGAAAAGTGGAAGTAACAGCGGTAGCAGTAAAACCCTTTAACGTAAACTACATAAATTCCTTAGCCAGCTATTTGTTATTCACTAGCTATTTGCTTTCGTCTAGAAATTCCTCAAAAATCAGGAGCAGCGTCAGTGGTAGTTTAGAAATAAAGTCTATTATTCCCTGTAAAATAGCCACATCATTGTTTCGTCTATCAAATAAGTAATGTTTGCCTAACAAGGTCAGATTTCTCGGAGACTCCGACACAAACGGTTTTTAGATAAAGTTAAATAAATAGTGAGATTGGCATTGAAACTGACAGATGGTGTTGTCAAGTGAGAAATGCACAGTGATATCATCACTACATATAAAATACAGGTTTTCACTATTGTACTATATATTTTTTTTCCTCTGCAGTACGTACAATTACGTGGGTTACTTCATGAACAGGATGCTGAGTGCGTTTGAAAAAGGAGACCTCTCTCTCGCTCAGCACCTCCAGGTGTGTCTCAGTCCATATTGTCCAGCCCATCCTCTCTTTTTTCTCTCTCTCTCTGAGTTAATAAGAGTTAAAGCTTTATCTCTGACTGTTAGAAAATGCTGACACTGGAGACTCCTTCCATCAATGCTAAATAAACATCTCCTTGGACTTCACCATATCAACGATTAAACGTTTTTAATCCGGTGGAGCTTCCGCGGTTCAAGACTGTGTGAATGAGCTGTTACTATAGAAACGATATCGTCTTAGAACAAGCGCGTTAATATAAACCTGTGAATTGCAGCTGCACTACTGTCAGAGCTGCTGTTATAGGAAATTAATCAACACTTTCTGACAAATCACAATCCAGGATTCAACAACACTGTGGTATAAAGCAAACTGTAACATATGATATACGACCCTTTATTTCCAATAAACGGTTACAAATCGTCAAGAGAGAGTGATGGAACAACTGTGTGTGTGTGTGTGTGTGTGTGTGTGTGTATATATATATATATATATATATATATATATATATATATATATATATATATATATATATATATATATATATATATATATATATATATATATATATATATATCTTAGGCACCCTATTTTTTTTAGTACAAACTTTGTTATAGATGTTTCTTTTCTGACTTCTACATTATTGATTCAGTGCAAAAACATTTTAGATTCTAAACATTAGTTTTCCGGCACAAAATGAAATGTTAGAGAAAAATGTTTGTATGTCAGTAAAGAAAGCAGCAGATTCCATAAGAGACACTTTTCAGATAAAAACATAATGAAGGCTGCTGGGTTTCGCTGCAGAAATAAGAAGCGAGTCGACAGTCAAAGTCTCCAGAAGAACTGTGGCTGCTTCTGCAAGATGCTCAGTAACACTTCCAGCTCATTTCCTTATAAAACTGCACACACTGCACCTGAGACTACTGTTTATTTTTTTTTTAAAGCGAAGGATCGTCACACCACATATTGACTTTGTTTCATTTATTACTGTTTACTGCTCTTTATAGTATTTTTTTTAATGTAGAAACATTTAATTTCATTATTTTTGAAGGCATCTTTGCTCTTCAGCATTTCTATGCATGTGCCTAAGACTTTTGCACTGTACTGTATATAATATATATTTAATGTGTGTTGTTCTTTCGGCTGCTCCCATTAGGGGTCGCCACAACAGATCATTGGTCCACATGTTTGATCTGGCACTGGTTTTACCTTCTTTGCGTCAAGCAACATGACATCACACCATCACTGATTATTTTCCCATAACAGCAGATTCCCGAGTGTTTTCCTTAATTACCTTAACTGTTTATCTGTTGTTTTTTTTCTTTTCAGTTTAAGTTGCAGGACGTCATCACATTCTCAAACAGTCTAGGTGAGGTCATAGATTACAAAGCTGATTATACACCTAAAAATATCAGCTTCCTATTTTTTCGAATGTCAGCTGTACGTCTCATGACTAGATGAGAAAGTGTGTATTTGTCTTCTGATCCTTGTCTAGGCTTCGACTTGGCCATGAATAAGCAGCTGATGAGTTTGTGTTCCGGCCTGCCGATGGGTCCTCCGAGGCTGCCGCTGCTTCCGTGGCCTTCTGATCGCGTTCAGGAGATCGTTAAGAAACTCCAGCAGGACATGGAGGTCTGTCCTAAATAAAACAACAGCACTTTGATAAATCAGCCGTCCCGGATACGTGCAGGTCGTTGGGGTACCACACGTTTGAAGAAGCCACGGCGTGCTTATGAGACATAAGCTCTGATTAGCTTGTGCTAAATGAATCGGTAATCTAGCTTTTAAATCAATACTTCGGTGAAAGAGACTAATATAGCCAGTAACACAGGAATCCATTTATATGGATGTAGTTTTATGTACCACTCCTGTAACTTGATCTCTTTAATAATTCATAATATCTACAAAAAAGAGGCCTCATGAAAGCTGAGACGGGTTTCTTTCGTAAACACTGATGGGGAAAAACAGAAAGGAAGAAATCGATGGTGTATAAAATCCACAGTTTAGTAGCAATGTGGATTTTATACAACAGAGATTTCTTCCTTTCTTGTTTGAAGGGATTGTTGTTTTTCCACATGCATTTCATGCAGATCTAAAATGTAAACTAATTTACCGTATATACTACTTTATACTACTTAATCGTTTATGAAACACATCTGTTTTCTGAGCTTTTACCAAGAATCAGCTTGAGTTTAATACGTACAGTTTGTTAACCGCTAAAACGTCTCGGGTTTTAATTCATTTGTAGAGCTCCAGCTCCATACATCAACATTGAGAGAGTACTTTTTTTAATATAACATCTAGTGTTTTTTGTTTTGTTTTGTTTTATTTACTTGAACTTGTAGGTTTGTAGATTAGGGATGTGTCTTCTGTCTAATTTTCTTATTCAGATATTCAGATAAGTCTTGAATGAATGGATTTTCAGTTAAACACTATTAGAGGGAGGGGGAAAAAAATATCAGTTAAATGGTTATTCTGTTTGTGTTTGACTGACGAAATAGAGAGAAATAATGTTTTACAGAAACGCACAGCAGCAAAAGTGTATTTCAGCTTGGTGATTCAGCCTGTAGTCCTGCTATAACATCTAAAATTCAAATTCAGACTGACTTTATATGATTACAGAGTTAATGAAGTACAGATGTTTCCATGTTATATTTACTAAACCAGTGAATTAAAATTGAGAAATGAAATGAAATGAATAATATGATCAAACACTCATATTAGCAAGTCAGTCATGTTGCTTGTGTAATTATATCTGCTTACAGAGGTTTGAAAAATGTAAGTCTTTTCATTGTTTTTTATTTTATTTTATTGAAAGTCTTTATATGTGTTTTTGAAAGCACAGTATCTGAAAAATCTCTAGCATGAACTCAGCAGTAAATCTGATTAACCTTTTGTGTCAGTTATGTAAGCTGTGAAGCTAGTTCTCGGAAATGTCTTTGGAAATGTACTCGTACTGTATTTTCTGAGGAGCATTTAAAAACATTATCAAAATGATTTAGAGATGGAAAAGCATTAAACAGACATTAAAACATTTTTAAAAATCTCACTGGAAGTACTTGAATAAAAGTGTTTGTCACAGGAGCATTATTGGTCCTTCATCAGGCTTCGTCACTTTGGATAAAAGCGTCTGCCAAATGAACAAATGTAACACCTCGTTTACTTCTTCGAGACTTTCATAATAATTAATTGCATGTCTGAAAACCTTCATAAACACTCTCTCTCTCTTTCTCTCTACCTCTCCCTCTCTCAATTCCATCCCACAGGAGTAAACATTCCGCAGACTGAGAAATTCCTGTGTTTGAGATTAAGTGCAAGTATTTGGAAAAACATAGAAACTTTCATTTCCAATCATTTCCAAACATCACGGCAAGTCAAAACTGTTTTTGGATGAGTGTGAGAGAGAGAGAGAGAGAGAGAGAGAGAGAAAGAGAGAGAAAAACAGTATCTGGAAAGGTGGAGTTTGAGCTGCAGGAACACACACAGAGTTTTCTTCTCATTTTCAGGTCCAATAGTCAGTTTTAGAGTAAAACTCGGTGTAAATTGCTCTGTAAGCTCAGTTTTAGTGATCGTGTTGTGGCCGCACTATGGTCTCGAGCGTTTTGTGGATCTGGGCTCGGATGCTGGCGCTTATGTGCCTCCTGGTGCCAGGCTCTGGGTATCTGTTGCTGCGTGAAGGAGAAAAATGTGGAGGCTGGGTCGAGGGCGGGTGCGAGTCCGGTCTCCTCTGTCAGTCTGATGAACCCTCATCCGATTTCTTCTACGCTGAAGGAGTGTGCACCAGTAAGTACAAGTTTATTACTACACATCCACAAACACACTCCTCCTGACTCTAGATCGTCAGGGTTTAAGGACTATCTATTTCTTTAATTAATTGTTTAACAAAGTTTCACTGCTTCTAACTGGATTAGGTCAGCGTTAGATATATTACAATGTAATTCCACACCAGCGGGACGACTTCACATTTTAAATATGTGGCTGTAATAAATCATTTCTCCTGCTACATGCTACATTTCTCAGGGCCTGTAGGTTGTAACTGCTCCGAGGTCCAGTGTCCACCACAGCGCCGTGGTGGCTGTCGCAGCCGTCCAGCGAGCGATCCGTGTGGGTGTTGTTCCCACTGCCCCAAGACGAAGGGGCAGGTGTGCGGTGGGCCGAGCTGGAGATATGGTTACTGTGATTCGGATTTGGTTTGCGCTCTTGTTGTGGGGCTTGATTCGGTCAGACCTCCACAGATAGGCGTGTGCAAAGGTACTACTACTGCTACATATACTCTATATAACTCCTTATACCACATTTGTAAAGTGCTTTACAGAAGACGGAGTAAAAGTGCAAAGAGAAAATTAAATGATACATAAGAATAAAATCAACAGATTTATGATTCATTGTTAAATTCGTTATTCATTGTTCAAATTTATTCCTCTGTATGTATTCTGCTCTTTCATCATTGCTATCTCTCTCTCTCTCTCTCTCAGCGGTTCCAAGTCATTTCAAAGACACCTTCTCCAGACCTCTATGTCCTGTTTGGTATGGTTGCAACGTGCATGTTGGAAATTGTGACTGCTATTCACAGCAGTCCTGTTTTCCAGCGTTCTCATATAGCACCTACGACGCCTGCAATAAAGTTCTAATGGGTGACATACACAAAACGGGCCACAGAAATTCAAACACACACACATGTTCACATAATGGCCATATTTGCAGTTGAGTTAAGGCCACAGTGAAGAGTTAATCTCGGAGTTGACATCAGTATATAGACCTCTTTTGACTTAAACATACAGCTGCGTGTCGTTAGCATAGCAGTGGAAGCTAATGCTGCATTCAACTAAAGGTCATAACTTGTAATTCATATCTGACTAGAAAAAAATAAACTCTCTCTCAACTTGGAATTCCTACACGGAGACTCGGGACGGTCTCCTCAACTCAAATCAATATGGCCGCTCACAGCATCAACAGTAAACAAAGTAGCACTTCTTTACGTTTTAATGCGTTATACTGCACTGTATAGACAAGTATTTGCTTTAGATCATTCAACATACAGACCTATTCGCTTGTTACATCCGTAACACTGACTGAGGTAAATATACATCACACATCACAGTTAGCTGGCTAGATTGTTGCTACCAAAAGAAAAACATGGAGGCATCCATGTTTTTTTTTCCCCGCTTTGTATCAAGAACGCACAGACGTAGAAAAAAATTGCGTCATTCCAAACTCAGACTTCCTGCTTCCAAGGTAAGTCGAATGCAGCATGCGACCATGTTTATGAATAATTACTCAGTGGCAGCATGTATAGGGAAAACCAGCAGTGAGCAAAGAACAGAGGCTTGTTGAACACAAAATTTAATTTCTGTACACACAACGAACAAATTGATAATATTTAGTCAGAGAAAGGAAAAGTTAATCAAACCTAAAAAGATTTTATTGACAGCCAAATAATGTAGTTGGATTCCAGATTAACTAAGACAATTTCGGGGGAAAAAAAGTGAAATTAAAATGAATATCACAACTATTAAAGGCCATATATCAAGCGAAGTACATTCTTAGTGTATTTTGCATATTTTTTGCTTTTATGCTGCATAATATTACAGCTGATAACAATTCAACATATGAAAAGTTCTGTTTTATTAGTCTGAATTTTTTGACGAATAAACAAAAGCACCTGCCTACCGCAAGTCTGAATATTAATAACTTCAACCAAGTAACTACTGATGCTCCTTCTGAATTTTAGTCACCGGTTCTGAATTTAACCCCCACACACACATATACACACTCATCCATACGTTATACATGCTAAACCATTAAAGTAGCTCATTATCTCAGAATTCTCAATAAAACTTTTTTTTTTTTGCCCCGTAAGAATTCTTGACGTATGACGTTTATGACAGCGACGCAAAAAAGCCTCCCAAACCAGAGAAACCTGCACATGTGTGTATGGAGTGGGGTTGTGAGGTTCAGGACTGCGAGTGTGTGTGTCAGCAGAGAAAGTGCAACGACAGGATACCTCTGTACGAGGAAGCCTGCTGCAACATGCTGAGTAAGAATGCGTCTTTTCCTACATGAAGTTTGATTAATATTGATGTTTTGAGGTTACTCTTAAGCCGCTCACTCAAACTCTGACTTGTTGATTGAAAATTCTCTCTCTCTCTCTCTCTCTCTCTCTCTCTCAGAGGAATCTGGGTGCCGTAATGCGTCCTGTCCTGAGATTCCCACTCCACCGTGTCCGGAAGACTCCTTCATTAGTGAGCCTCACACTGATCCCGGTCAGTGCTGCCCTGTTGTGCCTGCTATGTGCACCTGCAACTTCCAGACCTGCGCTCCAAAACCCACATACTGCCCCAACCGTGGACTTCCCAAACTTGTCGTAAAGGGCAACGGACACCCAGGGACCTGCTGCGACCTTTACGAGTGTGTGAAAGAAGGAGATTAATTAGGATTAACACTCACAGGCCCGAACCCTTGATCTCTTTTGTTTCAAACCTTTAACCTCTTTTTCTTTTTCTCATTCAAACATGAATAGCTTTGTATTTGTCTAAAAAAATCTCATTTGAGTAAGTACAAACAAGAATTGTTTATAAAATTGTATAAATTTGATGAAAACATTGGAAAAGTGCACCGCATCATCCGAGACTGGGACTGAAACCTTCTGCATTAATGATTTACAGCAAATCTCTGGTTCTGTTTACCTTTAACTGACCTCATCATCTACTTAATTGTTGTGAAGAATTGTTCAGTCATTAAATCTTCAATGGTTACTGTAGGAGACAGATGTCTTATTATAGCATATGTACTCTAGTTAAATCATTTATCCCAATGTATTAAACAAAACATTTTATACAATTCAATAAAAAAGTAAAATGCATTGCTCAGAAATTCCTTTTTGTAGTGTTTTCATTGTGAAAGAAAACCTTGATTCTTCCTCGTTCCTGGTCCTTCTCTGACCCTGAACCCCATTTCTGTGCCTGCTTTCAGTCCGTGAGTCTCTGCCACTGATTCCATCCCGAGTTTGTTGCTAAACAGACCACTTGAGCTGGTAAAATTCTCATTTCCACGTCTTTGTCTGTTCCGTAGTATCAGCCCTGTTCTTATGTTTTGTTTTTTTTATTCCTATTATATTCACAATAAGCCAGTGATTACAAGTTTTATTAATAAAAATTATAATAATAATAAGCACATTATTATAAACATGTTATAAATATATATTATAAATGCATTATTCTTTTTTTTTATCCATTTTAATGATGTGGAACATTTTCAAAACAAGTTAGTTCTTAACAATCACCAGCGTCTCTTTTTTTTCCCCTCTCTCTTGAACTGAATTAGACAAAAAACACTGACTGATTCTGTAAAAAAGTGACTCTGAGGAAGAATCAGGGGCCGAGACAGACAAGAGATCAGAGAGGATGTGATTCTTTGGTTTTCTGCACGACTGTGAGCTGGATAGACGAGACTGAAACTCATTTACTAAGATCCCTAATGTTAGGAAGGACTTACTCTCCCTAGGCTGATCTAGCTGGCTAGTTAACTATTGTCTCCTGACTCGAACAGACCAATGGCCCTACGTGCTGCAATTTACATGAATTTGTGCATTAATTGTAATATGTGTGTCCATAGCTATGTTTGGAATCCACTGAGGCTAACTCACTCGGCTGAAACATGAAAGGTCCAGCCCTAGCCATGAGCCCTGGGTTGGCCAGCTCAAGGATTAAGGTGGTGTTCATGTTGTTTTGTTTGTTTTTGCTAATAGTTGATGGTATGGGCTTATAATAAAACCTCCATGACAAAAAAGATCCCAACTGAGAGAGTTCTGCGACATCATGCAGACACGCCACCCTCAAACGAAAGCTATCTTCCTGCCATTAATTAGTCTGATGACTATCATCTTGACGATGAGGTGGTTAGCAGCCCCGGCTCGAACCTGAACGTCAGGATCTATCCCTAACCTGTGAGTCCTATCCTAACACCTAATAAAGACGCTAGTGGGAGGAAACCTGGAGAAGAAGAAAAACCATCTGGTACTCATAAGAGGAACATATAGAAGTGCAATTTCTGCCAAATGAACAAATATAACACTTGACATGAAGGTTTTCTAGACTTCCACACTGACTTGCATGTCTGAAACATTCATAAACTCTTTCTCGCTCACGAAATGGTGAAATTTTGCTGATTGCGAAAGACTCAACGGCTTGGTATCAGGTTGAGAAAAACAACAGCAGCTTGACTTTAACTCCGAACATCAGCTCATGCCTAGTCCCATCTGTTTTCTGTTTAGATAAGTAAGAAAGAGAGAGCTTGAGACAAGAAACAGATTGAAGAAGAGAAAGAAGGATAAGAGAGGGAGGGAAAGAGAGAGAGAGAGAGAAAATGTGACAGTGAGAAAGAAAAACTGTATCTGTTAAAGGGTGGAATGTGTTTTGGTAAGTGAGCTCCAGAAGTACACACACACACACACACACACACAGCTCCGTTAGACTCAGACTCAGTGTGAGGAGCTCTGTAAGCTCAGTTTTGGTGATTGTATTGGGGCAGCGCTATGGTTTTAAGCACTTTGTGAATGGATGCTTGGATGCTGGTGTTTATGTGCCTCCTGATGCCAAGCTCTGGGGTTTTTGTGTTCTTCCATCATTACTGTACTTCTCTCTCTCTCTCTCTCTCTCTCTCTCTCTCTCTGTCTTTCAGCACTACCACATTACCTCATAAATATCTTTGCCAGTCCTCCATGTGCAATTCACACAGGGTGCAACATTTGTCTTGGAAATTGTGACTGTTTATCAGTAAGGAGTTTTGACCCAGTATTTGACTATAGCACTTCTGGGGAATGCCAACAAGAGCAAATAGGTCTCACATGCACACACACACACACACACACACGTTAGTGTAGTTGAAATTGAATGACCCGATGGAGTGTGAGCAGTGAGACAGAAATAATTTTAAACTCATGAAAACACGCAGCACGATTAAACACTTGACCACGCTGACCAGATCTTGGCACTAAACCCCATACAAGCAGAAAATTCCAATTTTTACTCTTTCCAAAATAAGTGTGCCAAAATGCCGTTCAGGAAACAATCACTTCCTCACCAGTCTCTCTTTTGTCTCTCTCTTAAAGTTAAGAAGACAAAGAAGTTACTCATTACTGCGAAAACCATAAAACTTAAACTCCTGTTGATGTTCCTGTGGTGGAAAACTTGATGACTTTTACAGAGCACTGACACTGGAGACTCCTTCCATAAACGTTAAATAAACGTTCGCTCATAGGAAACTTCACCGTATCAATAAAACCTTCCTGTACATAAAGAAGAAGAGTTTAGGAAAACACCAGTAGCTTGTATCAGGTTTAGAAAAACACCAGTAGCTTGTATCAGGTTTAGAAAAACACCAGTAGCTTGACCTTAACACAGAACATCACATCACACCTAGTCCCATCTGTTCTCTGTTTGGATAAACATGAGAGAGAGAGAGATAGAGAGAGAGAGAGAGGGAAGGGAGGCAATATATTTTAAGAGTTGCAGTGTGGTTTGGTCGGAGAGCGTTGTCATTCAGGTCTGTTAGTCATTTTTAGCTCGGTTAGACTCAGACGCAGTGTAAATTGCCCCGTAAGCTCTGTTTTAGTGATCGTGGCAGCACTATGGTTTCCAGCACTTTGTGGATCTTGGCTCGGATTCTGGCGTTTGTGTGCCTCCTGATGCCAGGCTCTGGGTTCCTGCTGCTGCGTGAAGGGGAAAAATGTGGAGGCTTCATCGAGGGCATGTGTGAGTCCGACTTCCTCTGTCTGTCTGATGAACCCAAGGACGAGAACATCTATGTAGAAGGAGTGTGCACCAGTAAGTAGAATTTTATCTCTATGCATCTACAAACACACTCCTGACTGTTTTTAAGGAAAAGCTCTTGCGGGAGATAGACTTCCTCATAGCTCCAGCACAAAATTTACTGAAGCCTTTATACACAAACATGCCTTGGCTGGTCAACTACATTATATTTAAAGGGTTTCATTTTTCACCAAGCGATAGAGCACAATGACTCGGTATTCTTTTACAAACTCAAGTCTGTTTTGTCACATGATTCCTACTCTGTCTGGAAGCCAGTTATTCAAAACCTGTAAGTGTTTTAAGGGACCCAGAGGCGGACATTAGAGCTGGAACACGTGTCTTGAGTTAGATTTAGTGCCCGATTTTTTTTTATTTTTATTAGTGACTCATGATTTATATTGTTGTCCCTGCCAGACAACTCTGTGTGTTGAGCTGACTGGATCATTTATCACTAACTGTACTCCTGACTGTCAAAGTTGAATATATTACATGTTATTTATAACTGTCTGTGTATTGTATATTTATTACATACTGTATGTACAGTTGTATGCGAAAGTTTGGGCACCCATGGCTAAATTATGTATTTTTAAAATTTTTGAAGTGAAAAGAAATAAACACAACCTCTGCAGCAAAGTATTAAAAACATTTTCAGCTAATTTTAATGCACATTTACTTTATATTTGACAAACATAAACAATAGAAATTAAAAATATATCTAGTAACTGTTCGTATGCGCAAAAGTTTGAACACCTGTCCAATTGTAAAGTTTCAGAACTTTTATTAATTTTTATTAATTAGACATTAATTGACATGTTAGTATGATAATTCCAGCGTATAATAATTTCTCTAAACTCTTCAAACCTTCTGCTAAAACCCAGCAACCATGGACTTCTACAAGCAGCTGACTAAGCATCTGAAAATGATCTGAAAACTGATGCCTACAAAGCAGGGCAAGGCGATAAAAAGATATCAAAGTGCTTCTGGCTCCCGATTTCCACTATCCGAAATGTCATTAAAAAATGGCAGGTAAGGGGAACTGTGGAAATCAGGGCAAGAACAGGAAGACCATGAACACACTAATAACTGCCTGGCAGAAAGGCAAAGCAAATTACCCATATGACAGTAGTGGTGGTGCATCCTTCTAATATGTAGTGACACTTGTACAAACATGATCTGCATGGAAGAGTCATCAGAAGGAAACCTTACCTGCATCCTAATCATAAAAGCGAACATCTGAAGTATGCAAAACAATATCTGGGTAAGTCAGAGGCATTTTAGAAACAAGTGCTATGGACTGATGAAGTAAAAATGGAACTCTGTGACCAGAATCACAAAAGGAGAAGCGTTTGATGAAAAGAACACCTTGCCAGCTATTAAGCATGGAAGTGGATTTATTGTGCTTTGGGGTTGTGTGACAGTCAGTGACACAGGAAACATTTCACAGCTAGATGGAAGAATGGATAACAGTAAATATTAATAAATTCTGGAATTAAATGTGACGCAGCCAGTTAAGAAACTGAAGCTGAAAAGAGATCGGCTTTTACAACATGAAAATGATCCAAAGCATACCTCAAATTCCACCATCAATTATTTCAAGAAATGCAAGCTGAAACTTTAGGAATGGCCCTCAAAGTATTCTTACTTGAACATCTTTAAAAATATGTTGGTGGATCAAGAATATCTCAGAACTCTGTCATTGTCAAGTATATTACAGTGTAATTCCACACCGAAAGGATGATGAAATTTTAAATATGTGGCTGTAATAAATCGTTTTTCTCATGTTTCCCAGGGGTTCCAGCTTGTAACTGCTCCGAGTTCCAGTGTCCGCCACGGCGCCGCGGTGACTGTCGCAGCGGTGTAGCGACCGATCCGTGTGGGTGTTGCGTCCACTGCGCCAAGCAGAAGGGGCAGGTGTGCGGTGGCCCGAGTTGGAGATGGGGTTACTGCGATCAAGGATTGATTTGCTCCCTTGTAGTGGGAATGGATTCTGCCAGAGCTCCACAGATAGGCGTGTGCAAAGGTACTACTACTTTACAGAACACTGAGGAAGTACGAAATAAGAATAGAGATTAACAGAATATGTTTTTAAAAATCTTAATTATGATCAGATTTACTGATAAAAATATAATCTAGTATTTATTATCAAAATGTGTAAAGTGCTTTAAAGCAAATGTCAGTTAAATCACTAAAGATACAGAAAAATTTGGCAATAAGCAGGAAGAAAATTTAACGGAATAAACAATAGTGCAATCTAATATTTAAGTAAGAAACAAAACACACTGTGCTGTGCTTGTATTGGAAAATAATCAGTGACAGGGGTTACTGTTTATGTTCCTATAACCGTCCTAAAGTGTTTTATTCCTCTTATACTACACCAATTTGCAAACTGTTACAATTTTTTAATTAAAGAACAACACTTCATACTTTTTTATCCATTTATAGTTACATATAATGTTGTGGAATGCCTGAAAAACAAGTTAGTTCCTGCTTTAAATATTCATTCCATCACGAGCCTCTCTTTTATCACTTACTTTAAGTTGATAAGACAAAAAAACGCAGCTTGTCATGTTACTGATAAACCGCAAGGAAGTGTAAACTCCTCTGTCCTGAAGATATCAGAAAACACAAACTTTCAGCTTTACTTCTGACTCCTTCAAAGCGCTGACACTGGAGACTCCTTCCATAAATGCTAAACAAACTTCTCCTCACAGAAAACTTTACCACTTGTCCTTGTTTTGGTTTAAGCGATGTCTGATTTGAGAAGTGAGTTAGGCCTTTTTGTGAAAGGAAACCAGTTAGTGGATCAGTTGTACCATTCAGTAGTCACATTTCATTTGCATTATGGAATCCCATTGATCAGAAATTCATGGAAATTTAATCAGAAGATGCATTAAAATCATTATTTACTAAAAATGATTGCTGTACATGTTCAGATTATTACAGTAGATTCTTCTATTTCAAATTAATTGTTGACGTTTTCCATTCTTTTTTCCTCCCTGACATTACTGCTCTCTCTCTCTCTCTCTCTCTCTCTCTCTCTTTCTCAGAGGTACCAGATCACCTCATTGAAAATTTCACAGCTATCCTGTGTCCAATTCGTACAGGTTGCAACATTCATGTTGGAAATTGTGACTGTTATTCGGAACAGTCCTGTCATTCGTTGTTCCGTTACAGCACCTTTGAGCAATGCCGGCAAGATCAAATAGGTGACGCACGCACACACACAAACACACACACACACACACACACACACACACATACACACACACACACACACACAGAGTCACTCACAGAAACTGGCCCTATGCTCCTCATCACTGAGTCATCACTTTGGTGGCGTCATTAAGGGGCGGTCCTTGAGTGTGTGAGTGATCGAGAGCTTGATGTTGTAAAAGCGAGCACTTGGGACAGTCTCTCAAGACTCACCCACATTCCTGAAGTTGATTGTAGTGTTAAGTGAGTTGCTTCCCTACGGCAGTTTAGTGAATCAGATGTTCTGAGAAATTGTCCTACTTGTTTTAGACCAAGAGTTTCTCTGCAAGCACAAATCGCTTTTGCACACCCAGGACGTGTTTGTGTTTTCAGTTCCTGGTCTTGTCTCCGCCCTTGTTTTGTAACATTTCATTACTTTGTCTTTGTGACATTTTGTTCAGTTAACTTGGGTTTCTAAGCCTGTCTCTCCTGTCCCCAGTCCCTCGGGTTTGACCTTTCTGTTTTTAACTGTCGTGTTATTAATCATCCCTGTTTGACATTGCCTTGGACCAGTCCTAGAGATTACCCTTAATAAAACAAGCATGTTACAATGCTGGAGGCATTTTCTGATACAGTCACAGTCTTAAAGAAGACAGCATACGTGCAACATTGCATGAATCTCCATCTCAGAAGAATCACAGTGAGACTCACTTCATTATATCCCTGTGTGTGTTTTTTCTTATGACTGTCGGTGGTGCTGTTGTGCTCGGCTTTACAAAAGCACAAAATAATCTTCTTTAAGACGTGTTAGCAGCAAATAATGATGATATGAATGCCAAAATGTGATGGCGGTTTATCTTTGAAAGACAGGGGGAGCTTAGCATGGCTAGCCCCTTGATCCCAGCTGCGGCTGCTGAATATGGATAACTTCAAATGTTTCTATTGATGGATATTTCACTCAGATACACACATCCACATGTTCAACTTTTGAAGTGGCTCCTTTTCTAGTTCAATGAACAGAATTCTCAATAACACTACATATTTTTTACTAAGATGAAGAAATACACTACATCACCGGAGAGCTTCCCAAAAGAGACAGACCTGCATATGTGTGTATGGAGTGGGGTTGTGAGGTTCAGGGCTGCCAGTGTGTGTGTCAGGAGAGAAAGTGCGACTACAGGACAACCCCACTTTCCGAGGCCGCCTGCTGCAACATGCTGAGTAAGAATGCACAAATGTTTTTCCACATTAATATTGACACATTGAGGTTTCTCTTAAGCAGCTCCCTGAAACTGTGACTTATAGATTGATCAATTTTATAGATAAATTTTCTTTCTCTGCTTTTCTCTCTCTCTCAGAGGAATCTGGGTGCCGTAATGCGTCCTGTCCTGAGATTCCCCCTCCACCGTGTCCGGAAGACTCCTTCATTAGTGAGCCTCACACTGATCCCGGTCAGTGCTGCCCTGTTGTGCCTGCTATGTGCACCTGCAACTTCCAGACCTGCGCTCCAAAACCCACATACTGCCCCAACCGTGGACTTCCCAAACTTGTCGTAAAGGGCAACGGACACCCAGGGACCTGCTGCGACCTTTACGAGTGTGTGAAAGAAGGAGATTAATTAGCATCTGCAATATAACACACACATTTATCTTATTGTCCTTGTAAGGAATAACCCTAACCTTAACCTCAGTAACCCAAAGGAAACATTTTGGTTCTTTTAGTTAGTCAGTTAGTTATTCAGTTAGTTAGTTAGTTAGTTAGTTAGATAGTTACTTAGTTAGTTTTTTGGTTTTGTTTTTTTTTTTCATTTAAAAAAAAGTGTTCCTCATGGGGACCGATCAAATGACTTGCTGTTTTATGCAATGCTCAGAATGTTTGCTGTGCAAAAATCTGGATTATAGTCAACAAAATAAACTTTTTTTTTTTTTTTTTGTAAAAATCATCTCTCTCATTTTTATGAAGTGTTAACTTGAACAGTTTGAGATTAAAAAGAAAACCAGAGTATTCCAGGTCCGAACTGATTTCATTGGGTGCTTTTTTTTTGGTAATGAAGGAAAATCAGAACAAACAGCTGCACGTATCAACACACAATTCTTATTAAGATAAGTCTTAAAGCAGCTATAAAGCTCAAACATTAGAAAAACCAAACACAAAGACTCAAAAAGTACCTCACTGGACTGCTTTAGGACACTGCTACCACTTCTCATGAACTTAAAGATTGAAACATCTTAACATCTCATCTAATCATGTAACAGTAACAGCAAACCAACAAAAGAACCTGAAAAACAAGCAACTGTTTATTGATGTAGTCACACAATTAACCATTTAATTAATTGCGAAACTTTCAGGGGTTTTGGACTAAAAGATTCAGGCCATATGCAACACAAGCCAGTGGTTTCATGTCATAAATAAATGCACTATGCTGGCAGCAGTGGAGCAGCAAAGAAATGAGGTGTGGTATTCAAAATCCGTCAGTGCAGCAACTTTGTCACTAGATTCAGCACTTTTTTAGACTATTTTAGCATCTTTATTTAAAAAAAAAAGAGCCTCACAACAAATCTAGTGACTTTTTGACCCACTGTCCTGCACTTTCTATGGACCTCTAGCTCACATCACAGCTGCTGTACGACCAATCACTGATCACTACTGTTCCCAATGACCAATCACTGATCACTACTGTTCCCAATGACCAATCACTGATCACTACTTTTCCCAATGACCAATCACTGATCACTACTGTTCCCAATGACCAATCACTGATCACCATTGTTTGTTTAATTTCTTTGTTCTTCATTTTAAACTCCTTTCTTGTCATTATTTACAGTAATAAAAGCAAGTTCTTCATAGAATTTGTAGAATTTTATAAGTACATAAATAGTTTGTGGTGCTGTGACTGAAGATGACTTCTTTTTATAATAAATAAGTTATAACTCATATAACACAATAGTTAATTCCAGTCCACTGATTCGATTGGATGAACCGCATTCCAAGAATGCTGACGTTTCCTATAACCACACTGCGACGTTTCACTGTGTCACTCCGCTCATCTGCGTTCGCCACATAAATTCCACTTCGAGCGATAGTTGTAAACGGTTACTACCGTAGTGTTAGTGATGTCATCAGTGGACATACAAATCATACGATTTACATGAATATACCTTTTGACTTCGTCAGAAGAAGTTGTAAAGGAAGAAGGGACGCCTGTTTCACCAGAAGCACCTTTAATGGGAAGATACATATCAATGTGAGCTAGCTAGCCAGCTAGCTGACGGGCTATAAAGTGGGTGTGGCTTCTTCGGGATCTATTTCTGCTAGCGGAGCAAAAATAAACAGAACATTTGGCCATATTGCGTCCAAAATGTCACTTACTTGATATTGATATCTTGTTTATTGAACCGCGTTATAAAAGTAATATCACACTAGCAATCGTGTGGTTGTACTGAATACTGAACATCCGCATGGCTGGGATTATAATCGATATAACCGCATTGTTGCTCAAATATTTATTCTATTCTAAAGTCTTCACACACGGTTTGATATGCAAATGTCCATAACAATTTAATGAGTATGCAAATTAGTTTGTGACGTTACTAGATGACTTCTTGCGACTTCTTGAGCACGCATTAGCTACTTTCCCCTGAAAGAGTTAGCAACACTACACACACACACTCACACACACATACACAGAGAGAGAGAGAGAGAGAGAGAGATTACCAAAAAGAATTTGCTTTATGGAGATGGACTTCATGTTGCACAATGTTTCAGTAGATGCTAAACACCCTGTTAGCTTTAAGGATACCTTATATTATGTTCTGATGTTCTGGTGTTTTGAAATATGTTTTTTATTTATTTTATCCCCATTTGCTGGTCACTACATCAGAATTTCACATCCGTTTTAAATACAT
Source organism: Pangasianodon hypophthalmus (assembly GCF_027358585.1). Taxonomy (NCBI): domain Eukaryota; kingdom Metazoa; phylum Chordata; class Actinopteri; order Siluriformes; family Pangasiidae; genus Pangasianodon; species Pangasianodon hypophthalmus. The sequence continues at coordinate 2,644,434 of NC_069717.1, forward strand.
TTACATGATTGTTATGCACTATTTATTACACATCATTTATTAAACTTAAAAAATAATTATGTATTATTTTTATTAAAATATTTTGAAAATGGTGACGCTACTTTAAATGTTGTGTTTATTCATTTTTATTTGTGTTGACAAGCTTGTGTTACTGTTATTCAAACGTTAAGCTAAGGTAACCGGAACTAATTACACTTAGATAAAACTTTTCCTACGGACATATAATAAAGCAACACGATACGGCACGTATTTCCGGCCAGCTCATCGAGTCCACAGTTGTTGACAACTTGTCATCTTTTTTCCCAATCGTTTTCCGACCAGCTTAGCTATCTGCACTGTGATTGGCTTATACGTTCTCGCCTTCTGCGCTACGATTGGCTGCGAGTTCGTACTCCACCTATAAGCAATGAACCAAGATTCTGTTAGCCAATCATAGCGCAGGGGGCGGGATTTGTGTGCAATACGGGTAGGAAAAGAGGGCTGCGTAATCTAGATAGCCGTCATCACATCTGCAGAGTGAAGCGGCTCGGATCGGTGCAGAAATTACAGAAAAATGGTGTTGTTTACGATGATCGCGCGGCTGGCGGATGGACTTCCTCTGGCTGCGTCCATGCAAGAAGATGAACAGGTTTAACTTTTATTTTTAAACACTTTTTTTTACATCCTTGTGGTTTTAGTGAAGCTAGTTATGGCTAGCTAGCTAAATTAGCTTAAATGTAACGGCGCAAGAATGAATAAAATAACAGCGCTAAGTTTCCATGTTTCACTTAATAACATTTAAACAAACACTTATACACTTAGAAATCAAATTTTTAACATAACATCAGTATGGTAGTGACGGTTGTTAACTTTTTTGTTTTTTTTGCTAACCTGTTAAGATGATACCTCCAGGGCGATATGGAAGAAAATATATCGCGATACTTACATATGTTTTCACGATACACGATATATCGCGATATATATCTTTAGTGGAGACTGTTAATGAGCCCACAGATCAGCAGTGATAAACTAGTGTTTAAAAAGTAGTGGTAAGACTGTACTTTGGGTGTTACTTTTGCTTAAAAAAATTTAATAATTCAATTAAAATGATGCTACTGTATCAGTTTTAGATTGTATTCACACTCGAGGTGCTTGTAGTTTGTCGCTTGTGGCCGTGCACTGTCCAGTGTCCGTTATTTTTCGGTGTAAGCGTGCGACACAGAGCCCTGATTTCACCGACAGCACAGCAGGCGACTTTTGAATCGAGAGTTGCTCACTTCTACGCTAATTAGATATGTTGCCATAAAAAAGCGACAGATCCAGACGGATGTCTCGAACGATTCCTCGGACCAACCCTACAGCGAGTGTGATGCGTGCGACGTTTCTTCAGTTCCCCGCTCACGACTTTAGTTCCCGTTTACTGTCAGACACACAAAAAAATGGAGAAAGCCTTATAACCGTGGTTTCATGTTATCCCGTCGTATACGTCTTCTCGTTAAACGTGTGCAGAGACGTTACGGGGGAAAATGACGCTTGGGAAGAAGGAAGTAGCCGAGATCGCTGGTGCGTCTAGTGAGTGTACGAGTGTACGTATAGTACTGCGCAGACGTCTTAGGCACATGCAAAGAAATGCTGTAGAGCAAAGATGCCTTCAAAAATAATGAAATTAAATGTTTCTGCATTAAAAAAATACTATAAAGAGCATTAAACAGTAATAAATGAAACAAAGTCAATATTTGGTGGGATGATCCTTTGCTTTTTAATAAAATAAACGAGTATCTGAGGTGCAGTGTGTGCAGTTTTATAAGGAAATGAGCTGGAAGTGTTACTGAGCATCTTGCAGAAGCAGCCACAGTTCTTCTGGAGACTTTGACTGTCGACTCGCTTCTTATTTCTGCAGCGAAACCCAGCAGCCTTCATTATGTTTTTATCTGAAAAGTGTCTCTTATGGAATCTGCTGCTTTCTTTACTGACATACAAACATTTTTCTCTAACATTTCATTTTGTGCCTGAAAACTAATGTTTGGAATCTAAAATGTTTTTGTACTGAATCAATAATGTAGAAGTCAGAAAATAAACATCTATAACAAAAATTGTACTAAAAAAAAAATAGCTTGCTTAAGACTTTCGCAGAGTGCTGTAGCTAGTTTGTTTTGCTAATTAATCTGACAGTGAAGTTTAGCATGTAACATGTAACTCAGACTTAATTACACTTTAAGCAAATAGGATGTGTATAAATTGTAGAGTTAGCTGTAGGCTGTATTTTTCAGTTTCTATCGAATCTCATTGGAAAAAAAAAAAAAAAAAAAAACTGGACAGGCCACGCCCACAAACTAACAAGCGACACGAGCACGAGTGATGATCACAAAGAGCTCGACTGACATTCATGCCGTAAGATGAAGTATAAGATAGACGTTTGTAATCTTATACGTTGAAACCGGGGGGTGAAAACTTTTGCACTGTAATGTATATTATAAGTAGCTGATGAAAGGAGCGATGAATGTAGCTGGACCTTATAACCACGTGTCGAGGTTTTTGTTGTGAACTAACAGACGTGTTTTAATCTCTTCCCTTTCTCCTTTTTGTGTTTCTCATGCGGCCGTGAAGGCAAGTGAGAAGGTTTGTTCAGCTTCTGCTTCATCGCCGTCCGAGAGAAACTTCTCCACTAATCACACAGAGCATAAACCCTGACCGTGGGCGTGTGCTGATACTCAGCTTTCACAGAAAATAACCGAACTCACTTCCCTCTGCCATGGTTTTCCTTCATCCCTCCATCCCTCCCTCCATTCAGCTGTCTATCCATCCGCTCATGCTTCCGTTGTGTCACGTCTCAGAAGTGACTCCATTGTTTTGTTTTGTTTTTTTTAAGCTTATAAAACAGCGCTGTTGAACTCCGATTGGTCACAGCAGCTCTGATGAATCACAGCGCGCTCGTCGTAACACGGTATCGTTTCTATAGCAACAGCTTATACACACAGACTTGTACAGCAGACGCTCCACATGATTGAAGAAGTTTTCTGTGAGGAGACGTTTATTTAACAATTATGGAAGGAGTCTCCAGTGTCAGAGGTAACAGAGGAGTTTACGTTTTGCGGTTTCTCTGTGACCTGATAAGCTGCGGTTTTTTTTTTGTTTGTTTGTTTATTTGTTTTGTCTTAATAACTTTGAACGAGAGAATGAGGGAGCGACTGTTTACAGCTGCTCTAATGTATGTAAGAACAGGAACTAATTTTTAAACGTTAAATGTAAGTATAAACGGTTAAAATGTATGACGTGTCGTTGTTTAATAAATTAAAGTTGTAGCAGTTGGTAAATTGCTGTGGCGTAAGAGGAATAAAACACTTCCGGATGTGACGATGTAGGAAAACAATCGATGTCAGTTGGGTAACAGGAACTTCGCTTCATCGTATCACTGTGTTGTTGATTATTTTCCTTTTGTAAGAAAATAATCGTTCATTCCTGCTTTCACGCAGTGTGTCGAGTACCTGAGTATCAGCACGTGTCTAATGGGCGGTTAGTGTGTGTGTGTGTGTGTGTGTGTGTTATCTGTCTCACATGTGTAACCGTGTGTGTGTGTGTGTGTGTGTGTGTTGTGCAGATGGGTCGAGACATGCAGCAGTATCAGAGCCAGGCCAAACAGCTGTTTCGGAAGCTTAATGAACAAAGTCCAACACGCTGCACGCTGGAGGCAGGGTCCATGACCTTCCAGTGAGTAAAACACACACACACACACACACACAGCACCGATTGAAACGCTATCTGAATGCAAATCTTCAAATCTACATGCAGGTCACTTCCTGCAGCTTGAACTCTTAACTCTTGAAATGAACGTGTCTCAGATGTACACGCCGTATCCTCACTTCCTCGCTCCTCACTTCCTGTTCTGTATCGCGTTGCTGACGGTGTCATTTCCTGAAGCAGGATTTCTCACTCAGCTTATTAACGTCAAAAAATCCAAACCAATCCGCTTTAAGTTATCCAGCTAACCGAGAGAGCTGATTAATCTAATCTGAGACATTTCTCTGTTTTGTTTTTTTTGTAAAGTTACCTGATAGAGAAAGGGGTGTGTTACCTGGTGCTCTGTGAGGCCGTGTTCCCCAAGAAACTCGCCTTCGCCTACTTAGAAGATCTCCAAGCCGAGTTCCACGAGCAGTACGGGAAGAAAGTTCCCACCGTGTCCAGACCGTACTCCTTCATCGAGTTCGGTAAGAGAGAAACGTTTCTTTTCTTTTTTTTTTTTTTCTGAATACGTAAATATGAATATCAAGTTCAATAACAAGTTTATTTTTACATAAAGATTCTCAGTAAGGTTATTTAAGTCTCGCTGCCTGTAAAAGCGAATGTCCTTCACGTGCTCACAGACACGTACATCCAGAAAACGAAGAAGTCTTACATCGACAGCAGAGCTCGCAGGAACCTGGGCAACATTAACACGGAGCTGCAGGACGTCCAGAGGATCATGGTGGCCAACATTGAGGAGGTGCTGCAGCGAGGAGAAGCCTTATCTGGTAAAGGAAAAAAATAATAATAATAACACTAACACTAGGGCTGCACAATATATCGAAATTATCGAAATATCATAAATATAAATATAAATATTGCGATATGCATGGATTTAATACTGCAAAAAGTTACGAAAAGTCAGTTTTAGGGCGACGCAGACAGCAGAGAATGCTTTCTTTTCCTCAAAAGAACATGAAACTTTTATATATATATATAATTTAAATAGATTTTACACACTTTTAGCATTATCGTACTGCATATCACATATCACATTTAACAAGTTATATATCAAGTTATATATTGCATATCACATTTTTATTTTCAATATTAGCCCTAATGCTAACACCAAATCTGGATTATTTTTTCCCCACTGCAACACAAACCTTAAAACCCCAACGCTATCACGCTTAGTTTCTGAGTCTTTGTTCGTTGTTATGTGGAGGACACTCCAAAGAAATGGATTTAAAAATTTGTGTAATCGTTGATACAGTGAAGTTTTCTGTAATGAGAGGTGTTTTTAACATTCATGGAAGGAGTCTCCAGTGTCAGACGTAAACTTTTTTGTAAATCTTCCGACATGTTCAGGACAGAGGAGTTTGCGTTTCTGGGTAACATGACAAGCTCTCTGTAACGATTCTGAGATAAGTCTAATCTCGAAGGTATGAAGCAGGCAGCTTTTGTTCCATTTATTTGTTTATTTATTTATTTGTGGTGTTCTTTACTAACTCGATCTTCTTATTATTTATTTATTTTTTGCAACACCTCCAGCTTTGGACTCGAAGGCCAGCAACCTGTCCAGCTTGTCCAAGAAATACCGCAGCGACGCCAAATACCTGAACACGCGCTCCACCTACGCCAAGCTGGCCGCCGGCGGCGTCTTCTTCATCATGCTCATCGTCTACGTCCGCTTCTGGTGGCTGTGAGGACGAGGAGGAGGGAGGAGACGTGACGGAGGCTTGGACGTCGCGCCGAAGGCGGCGGAAACGAGACGCCGTCACTCTCCCTTTCCTCAGAGACTGATGGTTGCGGCACTTTCTCTCCCCTGGCAGTTCGCAGACTGAGCTACGAGTCTATGATTGTTCATATGTTGTATGTTTTATTAACCGACGCAGAAGGATGAGTGAGTGACTGACTCTGTGTGTGTGTGTGTGTGTGTGTGTGTGTGTGTGTGTGTGTGTGTGTGTGTGTGTGGAGATGGTGATGTGAATAAGGGCGAGGGCGAGAGAGAGCTTTTCCCGAGGAATCCGCCCACAAAGAGCGCCACCAAGTGGACAATTTGCCTTATTTCACAATCCGTCTGAGAGAATCAGAAAGACAAGAAGACGAGTCACTCACTCACTCACTCGCTCATTCACTCACTCACTCACTCATTCACTCACTCATTCATTCATTCATTCGCGCTCTGAGTGGACGGATTGCAGGTTTTTCCCCCAGGTTTACAGGCCATGTGTTAGGCAGTGAAGTACACAGCTGTGAAAACCACCACAGTGAGGAATAAAAAAGAGGAAAAAAGACTCTGGTGTACTTTTGCCTTTCAGTTGACAATAAAGCGGTTCAGTGTCTGATGCCTGTAGTTTCGGTGTCTAATCTAATAAACAGCTGATGTTTCGTTTGTTGTTCTTTTTTAATTTCATTTAGAGTTCATTAGAGTCATGACTCTAACACTAAAGAATATTGAAATATGAAACTAAACATGAACGAATTAAAAATTATTTTAAAAATTTTCCATTTTTTAAAAGGTGATGTAATAAAATCTTCCTGAAGGAAACTCAAAGTAGCTCCAGGTGAAGAATTATTTTAAAATGTTAAAGTTTTATTTTAAGGCAATTTTAAAATGTTTATTTAGACACAGCTGTCATTTGGAGAAACGAAAGGAGAAGAAAACAAGAAGAAAAAATGAGTGGATGACAAAAAAAAGTAAAGACAGAAGGGGAGAAAGAGTGATTGTTATAATTTAATTGGAAATTTTTGTAAAGTATAATTGTTAACTGGAAAGGAAGGATGCAGTGCACTATGTAGTGTGTATGAGCTGTTATGTCGTGCCCTGTGTAGTGCACGTAGCCTAGTGCGAACGGAGCTGAAGACCAAATTTAGCACACAGTTAACACGCTGCAATATGAGGAGAGAGGGAGCTATTGTTTCATATTTGTTGTTGTGAAAAGTGTGCTGAATACCAAACCCCATCTAGTGCCCTAGAACCTGGACAGATCTTCAAAATGAAGTTAGATAAGTGTTCGTGTTCAAAATTATTGAATTAATTATAAAAAAAAAAGGATAAGGGAAAAGAAATGTGCATGGAAACTGTGTAAACACCAATTATTCATGTAAATAGTAAATAGTGATGGGCGATCCTGATCTTTTGAGCAAATTGAAAGCGTTTCTGTGGAAGTTTTGAAATCGTTTATAACTTTTTGGTGCTCTGGTTTATGAGTTTGTTTATTCACTCTGTCACTCAGCATCTGCTGATCTGCATCAACATGACAGCTTACATGATAGCTTGACATTTCTATTGTGCTGTATTCATTTGGAGGTTTTTTTTTTGCCAAAGGTGAATAGATAAAAATAAAATAAACTCTTTAAAAAATCAGTTTTACTGATCATTATTATAGTTACTGTGACCAAAAGCAGTCTTTTGAATCCCAGTGGATGTGAGATAATAAGATGGGAATGAAATCTTTACATGATCCTCCACACATGATGTGAATTGTTTTGTATATCTTTACATACAAAAGACAAAAACTACACTTAAAATTAGAGATGGCACCGATCCGATACGCACCGGGCCGATACCAGCAAGAAATGGTGGATCCAATATCTGAGAAAATAAAAAAAAAAGGAATGAATTTGAGCAAATTGTGTAACAAATGAAAACTAAAAGACTGGATTTGGGTTTATTTTTTAATATTTTATAATATTTTTAAAAAATATTTTTAAAGGTTAATTTTTATTTGGATCAGTAATTGTTTACATATAAAGAGGATTGATTGTATATATTTTTGATTTTTTATTATATTTATACTTTATTTTGTGATGTAAGTGATTCATGTGTGAAAGCTGTGGTTTTGTGTAAGTCATGTTTTTAGCTGTGTATTTTTTCAAAAAAATTTTTTTTTGTACTTGAAGTACTTTAATTTTTCATAAATAACTTTTAAAGCTTAGTTTTTAAATATTGAAACTGGAAAAGAAAAAGTGGTATCATGCCATCTCTACTTCAAATACATCTATCTAAGCTGTCTGATTTCTTTGAAAAACCTTTTGATGTGCGTATTTTTTTTTTCTTTTTTTAATTTTAACTAAAACCAGCTTGCCGTGGCGTGTTTCCTTCACATGATCCAAAATGTGCTGCATCTCTTTGCCCTTTTATCCAGGGAAATGTACAATAGACAGAAGATTCAGTCCAAACATGTGATCAGGTCAGGGTCTTGTGGCTTTCTGGGAGTCTCGGGGTTTAAGCTCATAAGCTTCCGGTCTGTAACTCAGAGCCTTTAGCCGTACAGTATTCACACTGATCACATGTGTAGCTTTATTTGCTAAAGAAGAGATCATCAGACTCAATAGTATTAATGATTACAGTTTGAATATTTGTTTGTTTATTAAACCCGCTGTGCTACTTTATTCTCACCAGGGGGTGCCATGACACCAACAATAACATAAGATACTGTTCAGAGACTCCAAATCAGGCTGAAGTGCACTGTGGGTGTATAAACCCTTCTACACTATACACTATGAAGTGCACTTCTACAGGGAGAAACCAGAGGTATATTAATTAAATGTTTATGTTCTGTACCCTTTGCAGTGCACTTCCACTGGGCTGGCAGAACTAATCCTCAAAAAGCTTTCTATAAGACATCCTGCATTATTTAGGGTGTGGAAAATCTTATATTGCAATAACACAGTGGACTAGTATAGGGAGTAAGTGGACACATGACAAGGGGATCCCATTTAGTCCACTTCATGAAAAGAGAAGTTGTTCCATGCCCTACAGGATGTAGTGAACTTGTGTAGGGAGTAAATATAGTACACTAGATTGTGTCCTCTCCAACAGTGTAGTGCACTTCAGTAAGGATCTGTATCCCAAATGCAATGTATAAGCCATTATTTCATACCCTGTGCACTGAAACATTATAGAGTAGGATGCAAAATGGCTCCCTAAAGGACAAACTGTGTAATCCACTACATAGTGCATCAACCGCATACAGTGTACAAGGCATTAGTTCATACCATTAAATAATCCCTGAGTTCATACCATTAAATAACCCCTGAATCAATATACAGTATCGTATGATATAGTGCACTTCGTGTAGTGCAGTTACACCGAGAAAAGGGAAGTGAATACTAAATGGCTATCTATTGGATGTACAATGCACTATATAATGTGTAAGCATTATTTCATGAGCTGTGTATGTACCCTATGTAGTGAAGTTACTTAAGGAGAATGGACGTATTAGAAAACTAGCGAATTATATAGTGTGTTAGAGTCATTATGTCACACCCTATGTAGTGCATTTACATAGAAATAAGGGAACTGCATATCAAATGGCTATCTATATTGGATATACAATGCACTATGTAGGGTGTAGGAAACATTGTTTTCTCTGTGTAATGTACTTGAAGGGAGTAGGGATATAAATCCCAAATGGCTCTCTGTTGAATATACTGTCAACTACATAGGAAGTATACGCCATTATTTAATATCCTGTGTAGTGCACTTGCATTACTGGGTATATGGTGTGTTACATAGTGTGTTAAAGCTCATATGTCATACACTATGACAGAGAGAAAAGGGAACAGAACCCCTAGTAGCTCCCTTCTACACTATGTAAGGTGTAGACAACATTATTTCATGTATTATGTAGTGTACTTTTGGGGCCAAATGGATCTCTATTGAGGATACTGTCAACTACATAGTGTGTAGCTGCCATTTTTTATTCAAGATTCAATTCAAGATTCAAAGAACTTTATTCATCCCAGGGGGAAATTGCTTAAACTGGACCAAATACCCTTTTATACTCTTTGTATTGCAGATACATAATGAGAATAGATATATTAGACAAGTATAGTAGATCTGAAGGCCAAATGGATCCCTACTGGACATAGAGTGCACTACAAAGTGTGTTTGTAATTACTAACACTCCAAACAGCTTCCTACTACACACAATACACTACATAGGGTGTAGAAAATATTATTATGTACCCTCTGTAGTGTACTTGTAATGAGTAGGAAGGTAAAACCCAAATAGCTTTCTATTGGGTATCCTATTAAGTACATAAAGTGTAAGAGAGACTTATACCCTACACTACATAGTATGTAGGAGCCATTTTATACCCTGTGCATTGCAGTTACACATGGAGATTGGATCTGAAGGCCAAATGGATCCCCTATATATAGGACACTACATAGTGTGCTACAGCCATTATGCCATACCCTATGTAGTGCATTTACACAGAAAGAAGAGAACTTAATATAACCAAATGGCTCCCTATTGGACATATTGCACTATGTACAGTGTACCTGTAAGAAGTAGGGGTAAAAATCTCAAATAGCTCTCTACTGGGTATATTATCAACTACATAATATGTATAAGCCATTATTTCATACCCTATGTAGTGCATTTGCATTAAGAGAAGGGAGCTGGATGTCAGGTAGCTCCCTACTGGACTTACAGTGGACTACATAGTGTGTTAGAGTCATTATGTCATACCCTACATAGTACATTTACATATAAAAGAATGGAAATTAATACCAAATGGCTCCCTATTGGATATACAGTGCTCTATGTAGGGTGTAGGAAAGATTATTTTATGTCCTGTGGAGTGTGAGAAGGGAGCTGAATGTATTGTGCAAGTACTGTGCAAAAGTCTGAGACACATGCAAAGAGATGCTGTAGAGCAAAGATAATGAAATTAAATGTTTCTGCAATAAAAAAAAGAGCAGCAAATAGTAATAAATGAAACATTTTTTTGAAACAAATATTTGGTGTGATGATCCTTTGCTTTAAAAAAAAAAAAAAGAGTAGTCTTAGGTACAATGTGTGCAGTTTTATAAGGAAATGAGCTGTACGTGTTACTGCCATGTTTATACCCTGTGCAGTGCAGTTATACAGGGAGAATGGATCTGAATGGGCAAAACTGCACTATATAGTGTGTTACAGCCACCAGGTTGACCGTTATATCATTCATACTCTAAATAGTTGACTTGTGTCGGGAGAATGGTGCCACTTGGCCTTTAGCCTCTGTCCTTATTAAAAAGGCCGGAAGAGAAAGAGCTGTGTAGTTGATTTGAGAGAAGCTCTTTACCTCATTTCGCAGGAAGTGGGCGCTGAGAAAAAAAAAGAGAAGCAGCATGTCAAGCTTTAACCGCAGGGCACAGGCCAAACTTTTCACCCCTCCAGTTTCAGCCTGCTGAACGGGAAGTGCTAACAAGAACAAAAATGGCACAAACATCAGCTCTGTCTGTGCATTCAACCTGTCTGAGCGTGTACCTGTCTGAGAGTTTGTATGTGTGTGTGTGTGTGTGTGTGTGTGTAATGTGATGGATACACTAAGTTAGCAGTAATAATAATAATAATAATAATTTCTCTGGTACTCATTAAAAAAAAAAAAATTCTGTGTCATTTAACCAAAACCACATGTCTTCCAGGATGTGAATGACATTTATTTGTTTATTTACATATTTATTTATTTATTCATTCATTCATTCATTCATTCATTTGCATGCTAGTTTGTTTTTCATGGATGATGGACTTTATTCGATCAGTTCAGCTCTATACATACAGTCCATGATACAATACAGATCTAACGGGAGATATGAGAAGAAGGAAGAGGACATGAAACAAACAAACAAGACGAGGTTACAGACAGGCAGCAGAATTTTTTGCTTTAACTGTCTGACTCTCAAAGAGCCAGAATTTAAACTGATCTGTGAAAAAAAAAAATATTAAAGAAATAATTCAGCCCAAAATAAAATCATTACAGTATTTCCACCATAAATGTTGTTGATCATCCAGGATGTGTTTTGTGTACGATGTTTGCTTCATTAGTAATTGTAATGTGAGTCCCCCAAAATCTTTATAAATATCTGCTTCAAACCACATGCATATTAAACCATGTGATGTGTCGAGTTTTCACACAGACGTACAGATAAGAATACAATGTGACACTGTAAACTATAGACATGTACTATAAGCAGAAGGTCACTGAAAGCAGATGTCTTGGACAAACACACACACACACACACAAAAACAAACCAAAAAAAAAAAAAACCTGAATAATTTTTCTCAGCTAAGTCGATATCATTCTGCTCCGAGGCCCCTCACTGCAAAGAGTAACACCTGAAAGATTACTGAGGAGATTATGAAAGGCATGTGTTGCGAGTATACAAAGATTTGTGGGTGAGATTACTTGTTTGCTACGTTATCACTGTAGCTTCAGTGCAGAAAGAAAGAAGTAAACTTCAGACACCTTATTTTGATGCGTAATAATAGGAAACAAAGTAAGAATGAAAATAAGAATATGAATAAAAATAAGTTAGAGTTAGATTCAGAATAAGAATTAAAGCCAGATTCAGGATCAGAACAAGAACTGGAGTCAGGTTTGGATTAAGGATAAGAATCAGAATCAGAATCAGATTCAAAATCCAAATTAAAGTCAGTTTCAGAATCAGAACAAGAGTCAGAGTCAGATTCAGAATTAAATCCATTTTCAGAATAAGAATCAGATTTACATACAGAATCAGAATCAACGTCATATTCAGAATCATAACAAAAATCAGAGTCAGATTCAGAATCTGAATTAGAGTCAGATTCAGATTCAGAATAAGTATCAGAATCATAGTGACATGCACAATAAGAGTCAGAGTCGAGTTCAGATTCAGAATCAGAAACACAATTAGAGTCAGATTCAGAATCACAACAAAAATCAACTTCGGATTCAGAATAAGAATCATATTTAGACTCACATACAGAATCAGAATCACTTTATTGGCCAGGAACACATGCACATACTATTAATGTGTCTTGTTAGAGTTGATGTTGAGTTGACGTGGACAGACATAATATAAAAAAAGACGAGTCTTCCTACCAACAAGAGGTGACTTCATTCTCAACAACTTCCAAAACCAAGGAACTGATCATAGACCTCCGGAAATACCCAAACCACAAAGAGCCTGTTGGCAGCTAGCAACCAACCAACAACCATCACAGACACATCCTGTGCCAAGTTCCTGGGCACACACGTCAGCAGCTCGCTTAAGTGTGACCTGGACATGACCTCCATCATGAAGAAGACCCTACAGAGACGCCACTTCCTCAGGAAACTGATGAGGTTAGAGAGTAAGGAAGCAGCAGCTTTTACACTTCTACTCAGCAATCATCCAGAGTATCCTGACATCCTCGATCACTGTCTGGTACAGCAACACACACTCACACTCACACACACACACACACACACACACACACACACTCATACACACCACTGGAAAGCACTGTACACATGTATTTTTGATTGTTGAGTGTTGATTGAGTTGTACTGAACCAAATTACCACCAACACTGTTGCATGGCTATAGAAAATCTTGTATCTTGTATCATGTAAATAATATAAACAGCACAAATAATACAGAACAACACTGAAAATATGAACAACACAAACAGTACAGCTGCACGCACACTATACATACAATAATTTTTAAGATGCTTTACACTGAGGTTAATTGAAATGTAAGACTGGTGCTATTTTTTTGGGTTTTACAATTCCATGAAAACTTTGTTCTTCTTAAATTTAGAATTTATACGTACTTGTTACAAATCTCAAAGATCATGACTCAGTTTTTGTCTTTTTTTCCACTTCTGTGCAATTTTAAACTTCAAATTCAACATTTAATTTCAATTAAGTGTGGACAGATAATACGACAAAGTAGGTACAGCCATACAAATAACACGAGCTAAAAAAGATTCGCAAATTGCTGTGGGATAAAAAAGAGTAAAACACGTCAGGGAGCGGTGTTATAGGAAAATAATCAACGTCATCGATGTCTGTAACAGTACCTCCGCTTCATCACACCAAACCATCATCGATTTTTTTCCTATAACAGCACAACCTCAGGTGTTTTATTCCTTTATTATGTTAAATCCAGAACTCTTACACGTACATCTAAGTGTTTCTCTTTCAGGAAAGTTTCCAGTTAGAATGTTTTTTAGCAAGCTAAGATCCCTTAACTAACTAACTAACTCAGACTGTAGATCTGGTTAAATGTGCATGACGTGTATGTCAGATTCTTTTCTCTATAAACTGATGTGCATTAAAAAGAAAAAAAATCCCGCGTTGTCATCCAGAGACCGGGCCGTTGTCGTGTTCTGAGTGGAGTGTGCAGAAAAGTGATTAAAAATAAAACAAATCGACACTTTCCTACAGTGAACTGAAGAATAACAGGATGTGCAGCTTCTCACTGCAAAACATACTGAACATCTCTCTCTCTCTCTGTCTCTGTCTGTCTCTGTCTGTCTCTCTCTCACTCTCTCTCTGTCTCTCTGTCTGTCTCTCTCTCACTCTCTCTCTGTGTCTCTCTGTCTGTCTCTCTCTCACTCTCTCTCACTCTCTCTCTGTGTCTCTCTGTCTGTCTGTCTCTCACTCTCTCTCTCTCTGTGTCTCTCTGTCTCTCTCTCTGTCTCTCTCTCACTCTCTCTCTCTGTGTCTCTCTGTCTCTCTCTCTGTCTTTCTGTCTGTCTCTCTCTCTCTCTCTGTCTCTCTGTCTCTTTCTCTCTGTGTCTCTCTGTCTCTCTGTCTCTGTCTTTCTGTCTGTCTCTCTCTCTCTCTCTGTGTCTCTCTGTCTCTTTCTGTCCCTCTCTCTCAGTTCAGTTCAGTTCATCAGTGTTTTATTAGCATGAATGTTATAAATCACATTGTTGCCAAAGCACATAGTGCAGGTAGATCAAACCAAAATTCATACCAAAAAAAAAAAACATATGTACACATATTTAAACACTACAAACATCATAAACAGGATGAGTAAAATATATATATATATATATATATATATATATATATATATACATAAACATAAAGCAAACAACAACAATAACAAGAACCTGACAGGTGAGTGTGTGAACATGGTGTGTGTTTTCAGGGTGTGTGTATTCAGGGTGTGTGCAGGACACTCGTGTCTCGCTGCCCCTCAGGCTCTCACATTCAGATACATACTTTGCAGCGAAGGCTGCAGTGTGTCCTTCTCCCAGAATGATTCTTAGTTTTTCTTCATCTGTTAAATTGCAGAAATTTGGACCTCACCACTTGTACAGTGAGCACACAGTCTCTGTTCTCTGGGCAGCCAGGTTCTCCTGTGTTCCAGGTTCTCCTGTGGGCCCTTCTCCACGGCGAGACTGTGCTCACTCAGCCTGTACCTGGTCAGGATGTGTCTGTGCTTTATATCTCTGACGGTGAAGAGACACTCTGCCAGTTCATACTCTCTGTTTAGGGCCGATAGCAGTGTGATCTGGACTGGGTTTGGGTCTGACTGTCCCAGTGCTCCAGATACGCTCTTCTCATCTGCTCAGTAATTTGGTTGACTCTGATTAGACTTTGGTGAGCAGTGCTGGTCTGAGACTGCTGTGTGTTAGGAGTTAGTGTGTTAGGGGTTAGTGTGTTAGTGAGTCTCAGGACCAGCTGACAGAGGGGACTGGTTTTAGGGCTGAGCTCTTGGGTTTTCAGAGCTTCATACTGTAGCGTGTTTTCGTTACTTGATTTAAGATGTTTCCAGCATTTCAGAGCTCTTTTCTGTACAGGTATAATCAGTGGGAATCGGCCTAATTCTGCCCTGCATGCACTGGTTGGTGTTTTTCTTTGAACTTTTAGGATATTTCTACAGAATTCTGCATGCAGGGACTCTGTGGGATGTTTATCCCATCTCGTGTAGTCGAGCTCTTCGTGCTTTTTCTCTTCGTGCTTTTTCTCTTAGTGCGTTCACTCCCAGATCAAAGCTTCCTGAGGCACTGATTTTAAGCCCTAGTTATTCGTAGTGTAGCGAGTGCTCCAGGGCGGTGTTTCCTAGAGTGAACCGGTGTCTATTTTCCTGAAGTCTGGCCTTCTTTTGGAAGATGACTATTTGGGTTTTGGCCAGGTTGAGTGTCAGGGCCCAGTTCTGACAGTACTGCTCCAGCAGGTCCAGGTGCTGCTGTAAGCCTTGTTCAGTAGGAGACAGAAGCAGCAGGTTGTCTGCGTAGAGCAGGAATTTGACTTCGGTATTGTTTAGGGTGAGTCCAGGGGCTGCAGATTGTTCCAGTAACACTGCTAACTCATTGATATAAATATTGAACAAAGTTGGAATCAAGCTGCAGCCCTGTGTCTAGATAGACTTGATAATGTCATATGTCTCACTCTCTCTCTCTGTGTTTCTCTGTCTCTCTCTCTCTGTCTCTCTCGCTCTCTCTCTCTCTCTCTCTCTATGTCTCTCCCTATGGCTGTCTCTGTTTCTCTCTTTGTCTTTCTCTATCTCTCTCTTTCTCTCTCTCTCTGTCTCTCCCTCTCTCTGTGTGTCTCTTCCTATGCCTGTCTCTGTTTCTCTGCCTGTCTCTTTCTCTCTTTGTCTCTCTCTCTCCCTCTATATACATGTATATACTGTATGTCTCTATACTTGTGTCTCTCCTTCTATCTCTCTCCCTCTCATTCTGTGTGTCTCTTTCTCTCTGTCTCTCTCTTTCTCTTATATGTAACATAATATATATTACATATACTGTATATACACATATATATCCCTTTATCTGTCTTTCTCTCTCTCTCATTCCATCTGTCTATCTCTATCTGTCGGTTTTTCTCTTTCTACTTGTCTGTCTTTCTCTTTCTTTATCTGTCTCTCTATATATGTTTCTCCCTCTATCTGTTGCTTACTCTCATTCTGTCTGTCTGTATCTCTCTTTAACCGTCTCTCTGTATAGGTCTCATTGTCTATCTGTCTCTCTCTCATTTTGTCTGTCTCCTTCTTTCTTTCTCTCTCTTTCTCTCTTTCTAAGAGGGTATCAAGACCGTTCAGCTGAACGTTAAATGATTGACAGTTATTAAGGAGAAAATAATTACCAATTAACAATTTCAAACAATTTCAAAGACTCAAAAAGTCAAAATCTCATTTTATCTCTCTCTCTCTCTCTCTCTCACACACACACACACACACACACACATTCTGTTTCCATGCCAACAGTGAGTGTGTGACAGTCATGTGATATTAAAGTTGAATGGATTAAAATACTTTGTGTGATCATGGCACAAGAGGACATGAACTCATTACATATTATATACAGCTGTAGATCTTACAGAAAGTTTTCACCAAAATCTTCTTTTGAAGACCAAAACGTGTTCATGCTGTGTGCTGCATGATATACATACAGTAGGATGTTTAACAATTCATAAAACAAATAATTTTTCTTGGTCAAATTAACTTAAATAAAATTAAATAATTAATGAACAAGGCTTTACCATGCTTAAAGTTGAGCCTTGACTGGAGGAAGTTGGAGAAAAAAACTAAACTGTAGTTTGTCTTTCATATTTGATGCTAAATGTTTATTCCATATTGAATGATACACAAAACAAAAAGAAGTGTGATTGGCTCTTACAGCTGTTACTGCTGTGTACTAACTAGCTGTATATGGCTGAAATGGCAATAAAAGCCACTTGACTTGACTTGACTTGTAATGTAAGTGAGACCAGGAACTAACTTCTTTCACATGGGTTTCACAACATAGAATGTAACTATAAATGGATAAAAAAAAGTATCATTCTTTAATTAATAAAAATTGCAACTGTTAGCAAATTGCTGTCGTGTTATTGATTATTTTCCTATAAAAGCACAACATGGAATGTTTTATTCCTTACTAATACCACAGTGATGCTCTCTAGAGTGAGTTATTAAAAAGTTTTCTTTGATTTGAAGATACAAAAGAACTGATAAAAGTAAAATATATATATATATATATATATATATATATATATATATATATATATATATATGTGTGTGTGTGTGTGTGTGTGTGTGTGTGTTTGGTATAGTTAACAATAAACTTTATTTTTAAAAGAAATAAAACCCTAAATATTACTAGATATAAAGTACAACATATAAAATTAGTTCAATGAAAAGAAAATATATTTCAATGTGAGTAGTGTATATTTCAAGGTTTGAAGTGAAAAATAAATAAAAAATAAAATAAGATAAAATAAAATATGTGAAAGTAAAATAGAGCTAGCTAGTCCAATGCCTGTATTTTATTGTTCTTGAATAAAAATAATAAAATTAAATAGAAAAAAATCTCATTAGTATAAAGCCATAATGAAATTAATTATATTCTTATGGTTTTGTTGACCATATCCCATATCCTTAAACTAAAGACATTTAATCAAGAACCTCAAACTTAAAATCTGAATAAAAGTAAAACGGACATCTTTAAGTCACTCATCACGAATCACTTCATTGATTTTTACCTGTTCCCATGGACATCGTTGCATCCGATCTTCCCACTTTTATTACTTTACTTTTCCCAGAAATCAGAGCCGCACAGAGATGCCGGGGGTTCCTCTTTGACCCCTCCTGTTCATATTGACACTTCTCCTCTCTCCATCTCTCTCTCTTTCCATCTCTGCCTCCTGTTCCCTCTCTCTCACGCTCCCTCCGTCCCGGAGCCGAGGCCGGAGCAGCTGGAACGCCGTGGACGAGGGTCATAAAAGTGATGGGTGAAAGAGGAAGTTCAGAGGGAGCTCATGAGTTATTGCCCCTCAACACACACACACACACACACAAAGACACAAACACACACACACACACACACACACACACATGCACACACACAGGGGCATGGGAAGGGACACGGCTCTCACCCGTCTGCCCTCCTGTGGACAGACAGACAGACAGACAGACAGAAAGTCATTGTACCTACTAACCTTTGTTCATGAAGCTCCACTACTGACCCTCAAAATGGTGGATCGGACATCAGAGAAAAAAAATAAATTCATGCAGTCCTGTAACAAATGAAAAAGACTGGAACTTGATTTGTAAAAGTTTTTTTTTTTTTTAAATTTAGTTTTAAATTTAACTTGACTGTATTTTTTGTTAGGATTGATTTTATTATATTTGTGCTAGAGATGCCACTGATCCGATACCCTGTATCAGTGTCAGTGTCAGTGTCAGTGTCAGTACTGGGCCAGTACCAGCACAAAATGGTGGATCGGAATCAGATATCGGAGAAAACATCTCGAATATCGGCTCCTGTAACAAACGGCAAAGATTGGAGTTGGATTTGGAAAAAAAATTATTTAATTATATTTATACTTTACACGTTATTATATTTGCTGTGTAAGTGTGAAAAAGCTTAACTGTGAAGTGCTTCAGTTAAAAAAAAAAACATTTTATAGCTGAGTATTTTAAAGGAAAACAATATCGGACGAGTATCGTTATCAGCTGATACTCAAGGTTTCAGTTTCAGTATCGGAAAAGAAAAAGTAGTATCATGTCATCTCTACTTTTTTTGACGTGCTTGATATGTAATATTCAATAAAAAATTATTTAACGTTGAAATATTTTTAATTGTTTGGAAATCTTTGCATGAAACATACTATATGAAATGTATCTGAATATTATATTGGCTTCTTCTTTTCTGTATTGTTTACAGTTGTTGTGATCCCAAGCTTTAAAAAAAGACTATTATCACTATGTTAATTCCATCTTTATTTAATAGTTATCAAAATTTGCAGTAAATACAGAAACAAATAAACATATAAATAAATAACTTTACTGGGTCCTGTATGGTGGATGTTAAAAACGT
>NC_069717.1:2668712-2698712 GCF_027358585.1 Pangasianodon hypophthalmus
TTTGTTGATGACAAGTGTATGATCATTACTTTTGATTGGTTAATTCTGAGCACAGTCACATGCCCCATTATAAAAAGATGTGTACACATATGCAAACAAGTTACTGTAAGTGTTTACTTTTCCTTTTTTTCTCACTTGAATTTTGTTGATCACTATATCACATGAAAGGTTAAAAAATATCTGATATGACTTATCTTGTTTTAATTTTTATTTGCATCACAATAACCTGTAATTTTAACAGGGGTGTGTAGACTTTTTATATCCACTCTATCGATCTGATGGATCTGCATTCGGGGACAGTTTTAATTTTGTAGTAACTAAACTGTGTTTGCTTTGAACTTACATGACCTCATCTTCTGCTCTTCCACCGTGAGGCTGGAAGGATGATAAGGGTTAGAGAGCACTTCAAGGCCTTTATAACACATACCTCCTTTCTCCAGAACCTCTCACTCAGTAAAGTAAAGATACCAACAGTTCTGGTTTGAACCAGTTTTGCTCTTCATCATCCTGGTCACCCATTTGCTCATGTGTAATGAACAGATGATGATTTTATGAATGTTCATAATAATGAATAATATATGTTAATGTTATGTTATCTTAGTCAGTGAATTTACTCTGAGAAGTTCTGTACAACAACATGTAATTACAAAGGAACTAGTGTCTCTCTGTCTCTCTCTCTCTCTCTCTCTCTCTCTCTTTCCTCTCTACCTCTTTTTTCACACCCTTCTTTCCCTTCTCTTCTCTGTAACTACTTCTCAACAGTTTCTTCTCTAGAAATTCTTTCTGTGGTATTTCCTGTGAGCTTCTCTTCTGTTTTGGAATAAACTCTATCTATATGTGATGTATGTATAGATATATATAGTTATAGACATATGTATCTATAACTGTATCTCATCTAAATGTGGCTGATGTTTTTTTGTCAACTTTGTATGAATGTTTGTATGTTGAATGTTTGTACTTTATATGATAAAACATCACTGATGAATGTCAGACAATAGTAATACTAGTGAAAATTTTGCATTTGTCTGCTAAATACTGAGAAGAAAAAAGAAAGAAAGAATAAACGGAAAGGTGCTGCTCATAACAAATCAGGTCATGAATCAGTAACTATGAATCATTCCATGAGAGACAGTAACTGACGTTTGTAACCGAACTCCATGTTGTTGTTTCTAAAGCAGCTTTACAGTAATCTCTAAACTTTTAAAATAAGATAGCATTTTTGCATCTTTGCAGCAATGTTTCACATTCTGGTGTATGTGTAGTATATAGCAGGTCTGTGCGTGTGTATGTGTGTGTCGTTATTCCTGTCCGTCTCGGCTTCTGCCTTCTTTTTCCAGCTCTATCCGGTCAGTGTAAGGTGGCACACAAACACACACACACACACATATTCACATATACACACATACACACACTCACACACACATATACACACACATACTTCCCACGGAAGTGTTGAAGAGGTCGTATGGAGAAAGGGAGAGATATAATCCGTCCTAAATATACCTCTCTCTCTTCCTGCGTCCTGCTCTCCTCTTTCACTTTACAGGGCGATGAGCGGACGATGTTTCCGGATGTCCGTATGTGTGTGTGTGTATGTGTGTGTGTGTGTGTGTGTGTGTATGCGATGGGACACCGAGGACACCAGCTGTCACCGTGGACTCAGCATCTTTAGAGAGTAAATATATACATTGACCTGCAGAATTGGGACAGTGAATTTATTACGCTCAGGGGTGAAGATGAAAAAATGTATATGAGGGTCAAAATGTACACTTTATTTACATTTTATTTATATTTTATTTATGGCTGTGTGTGTGTGTGTGTGTGTGTGTGTTTACATTTTTTTTCACAAATCTGTATGTACATTGACGGACATTTACATTAAAAAAAATTCCTAATGATATTTAATAGTTATTTCATACAAGTATCTATCTATCTATCTATCTATCTATCTATCTGTCTGTTCTCTCTCTCTCTCTCTCTCTCTCTCTCTCTTTCTCTCTGAGGACCTGCTAACTTCCTTCTCATAAAAATGTGGTGGTATTTTGCTGTGTCCTCTTTCCCACGCTGTGGATGGAGGGACAGAGAGCGAGTTTGGTAGGTAACTGATGCTGAGTGGTGGGTGTGTGTGTGTGTGTGTGTGTGTGTGTGATTGCTCTTCTGATGCCATCCAGCCTCAGTATATCACAGCTTTATCTGGCCCATGACACCACTGCCATGCATGATAAATCTCTCTAAACTCTGACCTCGTCACGCCAGCAGCAGCGTATTTACAGCGTCGTTATGGCTAGACACACACTCACACACACTTTCCCATGCTGCTACTATAACTGCAAAGATGTTACTTCACCTATTCAGCCATTCTACTAAATTACAACGGTTGTGTTTTGCTGTTTTATTTATTTTACCTGTTTTGCAGTAGTGCTGGGCAATATGTTTTAAAAAGTCAGCTGACTTCATCGTTACTCACAGACACATACATCCAATTGGACATTAAAATCCATTTTTGTAACAAACGTTTTTTTGGTTTTTTTCTCTGTAGAGATCTTGTAACAATGGGGTTTGAAGACCAGGCAGTTTCCTAGCAGCCTAAAAGTATCACGAGATTGTGTATAGTGAAAAATTTCCTCAAGGTTTGTGATATACAATATTTTGGCCATATCACAAACACCAGTAGTACAACTTTCCATTAAAATCTGAGATAAGGGTTTCCAAGTGACGCAACAGAAAAGCACTCTTGTTATCATCCATAGTTTGAGTCATCATCCATAGTTAGTTTTGAGTTTGAATCTTGGCATTGCCACAGCCCTCTGGTTGGGTCTCTTGGTGGGAGGTGCATACACCCCTGTCAATCATAGCAAGACCAGCCAATTGTGTGCATCTGTGAGCTCAAGTATGAGGAAGGGGGCAGATAGCACTTTTCTCCAAGTGTGAAAATAGTGCTTTCCTCCCCAGATAGTGTGTGAGGTGGCTTGGGAAAACTAGTTAAATATCACTGTGTTAACATCTTGAATTAAAAGATGTCTAAAATCTTGCTAGCTAAGTGTGATTTACTCACAGAGTGAACATCACACTTTGATCAAGTTGTTAAATAGCGTTGAGCCGTAGAAAAAT
The DNA here is from genome assembly GCF_027358585.1 of Pangasianodon hypophthalmus. Lineage (NCBI taxonomy): Eukaryota > Metazoa > Chordata > Actinopteri > Siluriformes > Pangasiidae > Pangasianodon > Pangasianodon hypophthalmus. The sequence continues at coordinate 2,671,824 of NC_069717.1, forward strand.
GTACAGTATATAAGCCTACTCAGTTCAGTTTGTAATCAGACACTGGTTGAAAAAAACATCTGTAATTTTTAAATGCAATTATCTCCCTTTACACTTTTGAGTGTGAAAAGATTTTAAAATGGTAGAACTTTATTTGTGGTTGAGATACACACAAAAATGAAATGTATGTCCATTTAGGAAAGGGTGTATTTTTCAGATCTAAATACACAAGTTATAATTTCACCATGTGAAGGGTTTTCCCAGGCCACCACACATACGGTCAGAATGAAACTAGTAAAAGTACAATATCAGGTACAGGTAAAAATACAAAATATTGTGAACGAATGCAGCATTATTTCTGATGTACACATGAGCTGGAGATTATATGAAGCAATGAAAAGTAAGAAAAATCTATTCAATGTGTAAGAAAATTGACTTATTCTTACTTCTATCATACTACATGCTAGAGGAAAGGTTGTTTCTCTGAAAATGTTTCTCAGATGAGTGGAGTTGTTGGAGTGGGAAATCATGGGGATTTCTGGGAAAACCATTTCAGTTACCCAAGTCTTTAACCGGAAACGAAATTATAAAGCATGGCAATCTGTTGACGATAATGATGTAATGCAGCTTCTCACTTTTATAAGCATAAGGAGATTTTGAGAAGGTTGTAAAATGTCGTCCAAGGCAACTGTTTACTGCTGTGTTTCTACATCTGATGTGTTCATTTTAGTTTGTTTAAAGTCTTTACTGTATCATTTATATCATGTTTGCCAGAAATTAGTCAGATGATATGTATGCCTAAGCTCAGCCTTTTGAATTCAAGTTCCATTATATCAGCGTTAAAAATCTCATATAATAACAGGATTAAACTGTGATGTTCCCACACTGTTGCCACTCATAAAAGAAACATAGCTTCCCCAGGTCCCATTTAACCCCAAAATCAATGCAAAATTTTTCTTATTTAAAAGAAGTACTATTTAAACAATCCAATATGCACCAATAGGACAGATGTGTGTGTATGTGTTCCTGCAAGTTAGTGCATGAGTGTATGCCTGTGAGCGTGTGAGCGTGTGTATGTAAGGGTGGAGGGGTGGCATAACTGCTGTTTAATAGGTATTTTCCAAGAATTAATGTTGATACATGCACAGTGTATTAGATCTTTCATGAAGAAACCCCCTACAACACCATTTAGGAAAAAAAAATGAAGGGAAAAAAAAAAAAAACGTGGGAGGCAGAGTTCCCATTGCCAGCCAGTGAAAGTGATGAACAGCGCTGTTGAGTCAGTGACTATAGGTGTGTGTGTGTGTGTGTCGAAAAAGTTTTCTTGCTCAAAAGGTTTGCATGAAAATAGCAAGAGCTTTTTCTCCAGAAATATGAATAGCCAATTATTTAAGCAACTTTATGCTTTTTACATAAATAGTTTTTTTTCTCCACAATTTGGCTAGATGCCAACTCAGGCTAACATGCGCTTCCTCTGAGACTTTCTGCTTCCTCATGCGGCAGCGTAACACGCAATCACCGTTATTTCTGCAGCGTCAATGCATGCTGTAATGGAATATCGAGGTAAATGTGTGCAATCGAACAGGGCCCCATTCCTATAGTTTGCCTCGGGCCCCCAAATCACTAAATCCACCCCTGAGTGCTATCCACCCTCTTCTGCATACATGAGCGTACAGACACCCATGATTGGCTGGAGACACTCTGATTGACAGGTGAGAGAGTAACGTCGTCCCTCCCACCCAGAGATCACGGCCAATTTTGCTCTCTAGACTCCCAGATATCGGAGGCTGTGGCATCATCGGGATTCGAACTCACAATCTCCTGAAGATAAGGCGAATGCTGTTCTGTTGTATCACTCAGGAGCCATGATACGGATGTTTTCTCGAATCTTGCTGATCAACTGTCTTTCATGGGTCAACTAATTTAGACTGTGAGCAGCTAATCATAGTCGATCTGAGATATCAGTAGTGTAAGATAAGGAAATAAGTTTCTACTGTGCCAATTTTTAAATAGCACTTAAGTTAAAAATGACACTGAAAATTTTGCAGTGTTTTTTTTTTTTTTTACCCAGCAATTTTTATGTAGTTGTAAGGACTCTTGCATAAGACACAATATTTTCCATGACCTCTTTTCTAAAAACCTTAATGACGTTTAGGTTAAAATGTTTAGGTTAAGCTTCAGTGTGTTAATGTTTTGTATGTGATCCTCTCAACAATGGTACCCAATGTATAATTTGTAGCTCAACAAATTTCTATGTGACAAAAATCTCCCATTAAATGTCTCTAATTTAAGCCTGGCCCGTGTTAATTTAGAAAGTTAGCAGGGTGTCGGACCCCACAAGAGCTCTGTAGTGTTAATGAGATCTATTCAGTGTGAAGTCTCCCAGAGGGCATTTGAATACTGAACACCAAAAGGAAGTTTAATGTGTTTATTTAGAGCATCTTTTGTTTTAAAGCTATTAAATTAACCAGATGTTACATGGCTGTGCTGTTATTTACCACATGCAAATACTTCCAGACTACTTAATGATGTTGAAAATGTTAGAAGAGTTAGCAACACATTTTCTCTCCTCCAAAATGCAAATATTATATAATGACTTATATATTACTTATTTACATATACTACATACTGTAACATCTGTGTGATTGTTAATCTATTTACGTATTTATTTAGGATGGGTAATAAATATTTACCTGCTAATTTAGCATAAACACTATTTACTTAACCTTTGCTATCATTGCTATCTAAACACATTTTAGGCTTCAAATTATCATACTTTTAACAATATGTACACCCAAAATGAGGTTTATTTGTTTAAAGAAACCCACAATTGCTAGAACATCTAGTATATATTAATATGTATATAATTATAAAGAAAAAAATAATAATATAAAACATGCTAGTTTATGCATATGCTACTAGCATGTTAGCTTTGGAAAATCTTTGTAACATCATTTGTTTTCTAATGAGTCTTTTAGATTTGTAATGAAATGAAATGATCTGGGAATTTTTAACAGCTACATACACAAATAATTTGTTTTAAAATTATTCGGAGAAATGGTGGGTGGCGTCTTTTTTTTTCTTTTATTAAATCCCGTCAACAGGGGGTGAAAATTTCACGTTATATTTGAGTCATAGAAAAGGGCTAAGTCCCTACAGCATACTAGCCTACTAAACAGTACGTCACGTAGGAGAACTATGGCGGAGCCGCGGTGTGACCTAGCCTACTGTTTAGTACGCTAGTATGCAGATTTGGTCGGAGTTGAAAATAAGTAAAAAAAATTCCTCCGCCGTGGTCTTTGGTATGATGCAAAACAAAAAAGGTGTATTTAACAGATCAAGCGGTTGAAGAAGGTGTTTAAACGCAATGTAGTCGCGGTTTTACCTCAGACGAGTAATATTCTGTGCTTAAAATAGCTCCGTTTAGTAAAAAAAGTCACGATATTTGACTCAGTATAGTCCCTGCTGTAAACTTCGCGCGGAAGGATACTGCTCCTCTGAGACTTTAGGTGGAGTGACGCGTCCGGCTCGAGGGAAGAGAGCGAGCGCGAGCGCGAGAGAAGCTCAGAGTTACCTCCGAGTCACTTCATGGACGGAAAAAAAAGTTGTAAAAATCTCAATTTTTATGGATTTACCCGCTCGAACCGGAGACCGTGAGAACGAAAGAGGGTTTCGACGCGATTTCAGAGACAGTTTTTGAACTTTCAGGGTCAATAAGTTGAACATTAGGTGTTTTTTTTCCCCTCATTTATTGAGTTAAACGTTAGTCTTGAGGTAGAGCTCGCCTCGCGCTCGCGACGCTTATGAGGATTTCTCACAGAAAAATATGGGCCGATTTCCCGGTATATCTTCGGGCAAAGTCATTTTCTTCACCTTTTCCTGTATTCATCTTTCATATGGTAGGTTATTTGTTTCGTTTTAGATGCTTGTTTAAAGTCTGGAGATGTGTTTTTGTTGGTTTAATGCATCTTTAAGGTGAGCATCATCGTCATCTCTCTCAGTGGACGAGCGCCTGTGTGCTGCGTCTCACTTGTACAGTATACAATTTACATAACTCATTTGCATATTACTATAAAAAGTGATGATTTTTAATACTATCTAACAACTCATAACACAAACACAATACTCTCTCTCTCTCCCTATATATATATATATATATATATATATATATATATATATATATATAAAATAGACACTACTTACTCATGCTTTTGAATTATAGTTAAAAATGAAAGTTTATTTTAGCATTTTATTTTACAGCTTGAAATAACTCTTTACATATCACACTTTTCACTAGCAAATCCTAAACCTGAGGAACTTCAAAATTAGAAAGTTAGACATCTAACTATGTATTTATTTTGACATTTCTATATATAAAAATAGCTATAATAAAGCTGAGTATTTCAGTGTGGTATGTGGTGTTTTTGTTGTTGTTGTTGTTGTTGTTGTTGTTTTCTTTTCTCAATCTTTCTAACCACCGCTGCCCAGATGTTGGTCTGCATTTACAAAGCATGACTGCTGGGGTGTGTGTGTGTGTGTGTGTGTGTGTGTGTGTATATATGTATATATATATATGTAAAGAGTTTATATCTGAATAATTAAAAGCGATTTTGGTTCCTGAGGTTGGTGTTGAAGTTAAACTCCTCCCTGAAACACAGGACATGTTTATATTATATTAAAATGTTTATGATTAGTGCTTCCGGTGCTAATTTCTTGCCCGATGTTGTCTGTATTTTCCTGTTTTGTTCCTGTGAGAAGTTAGAGTTTGTTGAGGTTGGCTGACATTTTTATCTCCAGCACAGTTACAATGGCGTTCATTAGCAGACGAAAAAAACAAACAAAACATTTCCTAATAATGAAATCAGGTTTTGGTGTTAGTGGTGCAGAAAAAACTCAGAAAACCCAGAATGCAATGCAGCTAATCGAAGAAGAAGAGAGTCGACGCGGCTAGTTAGCGATCTACGCGAGGACGTAGCGGGAACGTTGTCGCTTTTGGAAGCTGAAGCGTTTGAGCAGAGCGTACAGATGAGGAGGTGAGAGAGCTGGACGGACTGAAGGACTAAAGCGCCGCCGCATCGCTGTCTTTAGATACGAGATGAAGTGAAGGTTGAAATCCCACTGGCACCACCATGAGCAGGTCGTCGAAAGGGATTCTGGGTGTCTGATAACCGAAGTGAAAATAAGACCAACGTGTCCGTGGAAAGAAGTTTTAAGAAAATTTAATTAAAAAAAAAATACAAAATGAATCTTGGACGCTGTTGAAGGTCACAAGTTAGATTTTTGCTTTAAGGTTGAACAGCATTATTGAGTTACACAAGACAATACAGAGCAAAGATAGTAACACGTGCAAACGTGTGTGTGTGTGTGTGTGTGTAAGCTGGACTATTTAGTGCGAAGGAAAAAAGGACACTCTTGTAAAGGACGAGGGCAAAAAAGTGACCATCTTGTCTCTTCTTTGAGTGAAAACAAGAAGTTTAGACTCTTCCTATATAGGTATAAAATGCGTCGCAAAAGTATTCACCCCCCCTTTAGAGCAAACCAAGACCCTGAAAGGTCCGGTCCGATCTCAGGCCTCAATCCGATTGAAAAACTGTGTGAAGACTTGAAAAAAAATTGCTCTTCACCAGCGGTTTCCATCCAATCTGCCAGATCTCGAGTAATTTTGGGCGAAAGTATCAGGATCCAGATGTGCAAAGCTGATTTAGACGTGTCTCAGACGACTCGGAGCCAAACGTGGTTCTGATGGAGGGGGGTGAATACTTATGCAAACGATAAACGTCTGCTTTTGTGTTTAATTAAGCTTTGCATCGCATTAGGCAAATATTTCACAGCTTCAAATGTTAGACAAATGGTAAAAATATCAGTTAAATTCATTTCAGTTGCAGGTTGGAGGGGGTAAATATTTATGCAACACACAGTGTGTGTGTGTGTGTGTGTGTGTGTGTGTGTGTGTGTGTGTGTGTTTGTACATATATATATATATATATATATAGAGAGAGAGAGAGAGAGGGGCAATTTTGTCAAGAGTATCATATTGTGATACTTCAACACATTTCAACACTGTGTTGTCTGTTACAGTATTTAAATTTTTGATATTTAGCTACAAACGCCAGCAGAATAAAAAAGAAAAGCGTTATTTACGTATCAGCCTGCGATACTCGTGTCGTGTATCACAATATCGATATCGTATCATCATAAAAAGACATTTTAAATAAACTAAAACCAGAGTAAACTGGACAGGAGTCGCGTATCGTGACGTGTATAAGAATACTTTAGTTTATGATGTTTAGCAACAAACTGCCAGCAAAACAGCGGCCAAATAAAACATTACAATATTCGTAAGGAATGCGGACTAGGAAAAGAAATCTAACAACCGAGACAAAAATAAACTTTAAAGTAGCAAGTGTTGCTCTGAGAAAAGTTTATAAAGCGTAGCGTGATGTCATTTATCGTTATCAGTATTGTGTTATTACACGGTCTTTAGTAAATGTGTAGATTTCATAATCGTAAAGGTGGAAATGTGTACGAATTTATTTAAAAACATTTCTGCTTGATTTGTAAATGATTCGTTTCAAACAATGTCTGATGTTTTAACCTTTTTATAAACACGACATGCCACGATATATTATTTAGACCTTGTTGTGGGGAAATAAAGATCAAGTAGCTTTTGGTTGCTGAGGTTATGCACAAGTCAGTGGAAATGAAAATAGCTCACAATGATTGTTAAAACCGTGTGTGTGTGTGTGTGTGTGTGTGTGTGTGTGTGTGTGTGGTGGTATGTAAATGTTCCTTGACTCGACAAATGTACCAGATCAACTATAGACATAATTATTTACATATTCAACGGACAAAAGGTTGATTTGTTTGTTTAATTGTGTATAAAAAGGAGACATTTTAGTAACTGTTTCAGAGGCGGCGTTTAAAAAAAAAAAAAAAAAAAAAAAAAAAGGCTCCATTTCCTCTGCAGACTTTTTTCTGAGTCGTGTGTGTCTCGCTGTAGAGTTTAGTTTCCACTCCCCTGCTGGTTGGTTTTGTGTTTTTCTTGTCTCGTCTGAGGACACGGGCGACGTCACGCGGCGCTCACGTTTACACACGTTTTGTACTGTAGTGTCGTTGTTGTTGTTGTTGTTGTTATTATTATGGGATGTTGTGTGTGATTTGTGATTTAGATTCCAAACTATTTGGCGTGTGGAAAGCTAGGCGATGCAGACGCAGCTGGAATGCTGCTGTTGGTGTTTCACATTCCTCACTCACATACACACACACACACACACACACACACACACACGCACACACACACACACTCTCAGCACTGAACCCTACCCATTGTATTCTGCACACTCTGTTGCTTCTTGCTGCGCGGTATTAGATTTCCTCCCCAGAGGTAAAACTCAAAGCCATGTTCTTTTTTTTTTTTCTTCCTTCTTCTCTTTATCTCGGCCTCTCTGTTTGCCGGCACACGACATTGCCCGGCGTGGGCCTCCGCTCGCTTGTGTGTGTGTGTGTGTGTGTGTGTGTGTGTGTATGTATTTACTCTGGTGTGTGTGCAGTGAAAAAGTCACTCCTTTGTCCCGGCTTTGGAAAAACGCAGATCTTGCGGGGTGTGAAATGCGAGTTCTCCCACTGCGCCAAACACAACGGGACGATTATGGAGCGCCGGCCTACACGCCTGAACATCCGGGAATACCCGAGACGCCGTTCCTGAACTCGTCTTTTTCCTCAGATTGAAAAGCGTTTTCATCGCGTAAGGCTGGGTGATACGACGACGTACAGTTACGATACCGTGATAAACAATCCCATGTCATGATACACTTTTCTGAGATAGATCACTAGTACCGATGGATCAAAGTCTGATCATGAGTCGCTGATTTGACGTTACATTTTTAAAACAAACTTTTTTCAATCTTTAATATAAGTATCGACTCGACACCAGCACAAAATGGTGGATCGGATATCGGAGAAAACGTATCAGATATCGGACCACAAAGGTTGGAATCGGATTTGGAAAAGAAATCTATTTTCGCAATTTTTAGGTTTATATGTAAAGATGTACATTTTTCTTTTGTTAGGATTGATTTTATTTTATTTATACCTTAGTATATTTGTCAAATTTACAACATAAGTGATTTTTGTGTGAAAATATATAAGTGGAAAAAAACATTTTTAAGCTTAGTATTTTCTAAAGAAATAAAAATCGTATCGGGCAAGAAAAAGTGATATTGCGCTATCTCTATTTAACGCTATAAAAGTTTTTTTATTTTATTTTATTAGAATTATTACAAATTTCTTTCCCTCCTGTTTCAGTTTCGTCATTTATTTTTGTAGATATTAAATAAAGTGTCATCACAATTTTTCATTATTGTGTTGGTAGTCTGTTATCAAACTTATATAGTTTATAATAATACATTGTAAAAGTATTGTGAAAGTATCGTGATATGATATTTTTGACATATCGTCCCTCCTCTACCATCAACACTGCGATAAATTTGGACACAGCAGTACTTCTCTAAAATTGGCCACTGTGTAGTTACTGATAGTATCAAAGATATATATATATATATATCTATGTTTATACACTGTGTGCGTGTGTTATTTATATACACGTTATATGTATATGTATATATGTATATATAAAATAATTAATATTGTAAATATAGGTCGTATAATATTCTGAAAACTGTCGTCATGTTATTTTTAAAACATCGAACACTTTCATCATCTCTATAGCAAAAAGGAAAAGTGTCGGGGACAAGAATGACGTCGGTGCGAAAACGTGTCTTCGCTGAGGGATCGAAATAAGCGAAAGTGTTTGTCGCTGTAACCATAGAAACGATACCGCATTTAAAACGAGCCAGCACTACGTTTAGAGCTGCTGATATGGAAAACGAATCAACAGCTCCTGACCAATCAGAATCGAGAATGGTAAAGAATCGTAAGTCGAAAGTGAACGCTGATGCTGAAGAGCAGGAGCAGCAGCAGCAGGATGAGCGAGTACGTGTGAAACGTTAGAAGCAGTGTATAAACAACTTATATTGAATTTCTATATGTATATATGTATATATGTATATAATGTATATAAATAAATAAACACTGCTACGCATGTGGTGTTGCTTGTTAGTTTTCCTGTGTTAAGTGCTCATTGTTCAGCCTTGCCACATGGTTTAGTGGTTTCAGTAAGAATCACCTCGTGTGATTAGATGTCGATTGTCTCTTCACACTGAGCGGTTTCTGGGACTTTTTTTTTTTTTTTTAACTTGGCGGACACGCGAAAGGCTCATGACTGTCGAGTAGAAGTGTTGCTTCAGAGGTCACGAAAGCAGAACGCACAAACATAAGTGTGTGTGTGTGTGTGTCTGTGTGTATATGTGTGTGTGTGTGTGGGGAGCGGCGATGACTGGGTGCTTTTAACGACAGTGTAAATATGACTATTTGCCCAAATAAAGTGTTTGAAGGTGGCTTGAGCTTTCAGACGTCACATGACTGGAATGGAGGACTGCTGGGTGAAAAACAGAGCGACGTACTACGAGAGCAGAGCGAGAGAGAGGAAAAACAAGATGTTGTTTTTGCAGAGAGGTTGAGCTGGCGTGTTTCAGTCGCGTCGTCTCTTACTACAGAGCCTTTAGATTTATTTTGTTTTCATGTGGTTTGATCTAAATGAGTCAGAATCCAATCTAAGACCAATAACGTGTGCATAATAACCACGCAGCCTGTATTTCACACTTTTACTCGTATTTATTCGTCTGTAATGGTTTTAATGGTTTTGTAAGAAGTCGATCAGTTGAATGAGGTTAGAAAGAAAACACTGAAATACTCCAAGAAGCAAGCGCAAGGTTAAGTGTAGAAAAAAAAAACAAAACAAAACAAAACTTTTTGTTTATCCAAACCTGCAAAAACCTGCAAAAAAAATGTTGTTGTTATTAAGTAGCAGGGTTTTGGCAATAACTCCTGTCTGTCACGCCAGAGTACTGTACGTTATAATCTTCTTCTTCTTGTGCTTTTGGGAAAGATCGGAATTACGGTTGCCGCGTAGCAACGCTCCAGTTTGCGTTTTTTTTTTTTTTTTCCCCCAATAGGAATACGTGGGAAATGATCCTACTTTCACACGATTTGATCCTTTCTCTATTCAGGTATCCTGAAGACAATTAAACCCTTCATTGCTCCATCTACTAAAACCCCTAGCAACCACCTCGACTATGATAGCAACCAGGCAACACCTTAGCAACCGGCTGAGCTTCCTCAGCAATCGACTAGCTACAACCTACCAGCCACCTGGGATCATATTGATCAGTGATCCTGAGATCATATAGAAACCTGCTAGAAACACCACTGCAACTACCGGGGACCCCATAGCAGCCACCTAGCAACGTCCTAGCAACCAGCTGGGATAGCATAGCAACCACATAGCAACGCCCTAGCGACCAGCTGGGACAGCATAGCAGCCACCTAACAATATCCTAGCAACCAACTTGGTTAGCAAAGCAGCGACTTAGCAACCAACTGGAATATAATAGCTACCACTGAACAATATCCTAGCAACCAACTTGGTTAGCAATGCAGTAACCTAGCAGCACCCTAGCAACCAATTGGAATATAATGGCTACCACTGAACAATATCCTAGCAACCAACTTGGTTGGCAATGCAGCGACCTAGCAACCAGCTGGAAAATTATAGCTACCACTGAACAATATCCTAGCAACCAACTTGGTTAGCAATGCAATAACCTAGCAACGCCCGAGCAGCCAACTGGGATAGCATACCAACCACTTAGCAACTTTAAACACGTTTCACCATTTTTAAGCTTTTATCCTGCGACGATACAACACTGATATTGAACAATATCCTAGCTACAATATCCTAGCAACCAACTTGGTTAACAAAGCAGCGACTTAGCTGCACCCTGGCAAACAACTGGAATATAATAGCTTCCAGCTAAAAATATCCTAGCAACCAACTTGGTTAGCAGTGCAATAACCTAGCAACGCCTTAGCAACCAACTGGAATAGCAGTGCAATAACCTAGCAGCGCCCTAGCAACCAACTGGAATATAATAGCTACCCGCTAACAGTATCCTAGCAACCAACTGGAATAGCAATGCAGTAATCTTGCAGCACCCTAGCAACCAACTGGAATATAATAGCTACCACTGAACAATATCCTAGCAACCAACTTGGTTAGCAATGCAATAACCTAGCAACGCCCTAGCAACCAACTGGGATAGCATAGCAACCACTTAGCAACTTTAAACACGTTTCAGCGTTTTTAAGCTTTTATCCTGTGACGATACAACACTGATATTGTTTTAAATATCGATCGATCGCGATACACTTTTCTGAGATATCGGAGTATCGTGATGTATTTTATAACATTTTTAAAAGCAATAACAATCACAAAACCCGGAAGCGGATTTGATAAAGTTTTCCACCGCTTCAAATTTGTTACAGAATTATTTTATTTATTAGTATTTTTTTTTTTTTTTTTTTACAAATCTTTCCTCGTTTTCAGTGTTAATTTATTTTTGCAGCAATAAATTAAACAAAGTTATCAAACTAATTATTTTGTAGGTTTATTTTTGATTATATATTGAACCACTATGTTCCCTTCAGAACTGGTCAAAATGTTTTGTTTTTTTTTTTCTCTTCAAGAAATAAATAGCAAAATCTCTAAACAAGTCAGAGTGCTGCGTAATGATCTGGTTCTCCAGGTCTGGGTTATAATTAAAGTTAAAACCTTCCTTTCTCTCAGTCTCTCTGTTTCTGTTTCGACGTCTCGGTGTCTTTTGTGGAAAATCTTCTATCCGCTTCTCTAACGCGACCGGCTCCGGCTCTGGAACCGTCAGGTTAATTAGCCGATTATTCGGATCAGGAGCGATTAGCTGGGAAAAAACCAGCGAAATATCCAGGGCAAAGGGGTTTCTTTTGGGAACCACCGCTCGATTAATGTGGTTTGGTTTGTTCCCAGACACGTGTAAAATATTTTTTAACGATGAGACAGTTTAAATTTTGAGCTAAAGCGAGATACGTGGTCTGTTTTTTATTTCTTGAAGAGGTTGAGAAGCGCTTGTGCCTCGTGGTCATTTCAGTTGCTAGGAGGTGGAAAAAAAGGCTCATTGTGTGGGTGAAAAAAAACACTGCCCTTTTCCAAAATGGTGAAATTGTCGTCTGGAAATTGAGGCTAAGTGCTACCAGGCTGTAGGGGAGAGAGAGAGAGAGAGAAAAGAGAGAGAGAGAGAGAGAGAGAAAAGAGAGAGAGAGAGAGAGAGAGAGATGTTTGGGCTTGTTAAAATCCGGAGATTAAGGCGAGGGGGCTTGAGTTTGTCCTGCTGAGCAGGTTAGCGAATTAACACAGAATTAAAATGCTTCACATTCCTGCTTTAGAGCTGTGTGTCTGTGTGTTTAAAATCTTTTCACGATTACAGATCTTCGTTTAAATAAAGTCTAAACATAAGCGGACAAGTGTGAGGATTATGGACTCGTATCATATTCCATGGTTGATCCTTAAGTCCTGATCTACACAGACTCAAAATCCAACACAAAACACGGGATTTGTGAGTTTTATATCCGTGTGTGATTCTTGGGAAGTTTTTTCTAGCATGTTTTCATACGTTCACGCCGGTTTATTGGGTATTTGTAAGTTTGTCAGTGATTTAACCGGAATATATTGATGCCAAGTAACATCAGAATGTTGGCGTTGAAGCATGTTGGCGTTAGATGGTGTGTGTTGGAGCATGTTGGCGTTAGATGGTGTGTGTTGGAGCATGTTGGCGTTGGATGGTGTGTGTTGGAGCATGTTGGCGTTGGATGGTGTGTGTTGGAGCATGTTGGCGTTGGATGGTGTGTGTTGGAGCATGTTGGCGTTGGATGGTGTGTGTTGGAGCATGTTGGCGTTAGATGGTGTGTGTTGGAGCATGTTGGCGTTAGATGGTGTGTGTTGCAGCAAGTTGGCGTTGGAGCATGTTGGCGTTAGATGGTGTGTGTTGGAGCATGTTGGCGTTAGATGGTGTGTGTTGCAGCAAGTTGGCGTTAGATGGTGTGTGTTGCAGCATGTTGGCGTTAGATGGTGTGTGTTGGAGCATGTTGGCGTTAGATGGTGTGTGTTGGAGCATGTTGGCGTTGGATGGTGTGTGTTGGAGCATGTTGGCGTTGGATGGTGTGTGTTGGAGCATGTTGGCGTTAGATGGTGTGTGTTGCAGCATGTTGGCGTTAGATGGTGTGTGTTGGAGCATGTTGGCGTTAGATGGTGTGTGTTGGAGCATGTTGGCGTTGGATGGTGTGTGTTGGAGCATGTTGGCGTTGGATGGTGTGTGTTGGAGCATGTTGGCGTTGGATGGTGTGTGTTGGAGCATGTTGGCGTTGGATGGTGTGTGTTGGAGCATGTTGGCGTTGGATGGTGTGTGTTGGAGCATGTTGGCGTTGGATGGTGTCTGTTGGAGCATGTTGGCGTTAGATGGTGTGTGTTGGAGCATGTTGGCGTTGGATGGTGTGTGTTGCAGCATGTTGGCGTTGGATGGTGTGTGTTGGAGCATGTTGGCGTTGGATGGTGTGTGTTGTGTGTGTTGGAGCATGTTGGCGTTAGATGGTGTGTGTTGGAGCATGTTGGCGTTGGATGGTGTGTGTTGGAGCATGTTGGCGTTGGATGGTGTGTGTTGGAGCATGTTGGCGTTAGATGGTGTGTGTTGGAGCATGTTGGCGTTGGATGGTGTGTGTTGGAGCATGTTGGCGTTGGATGGTGTGTGTTGGAGCATGTTGGCGTTGGATGGTGTGTGTTGCAGCAAGTTGGCGTTAGATGGTGTGTGTTGGAGCATGTTGGCGTTGGAGCATGTTGGCGTTGGATGGTGTGTGTTGGAGCATGTTGGCGTTGGATGGTGTGTGTTGCAGCATGTTGGCGTTGGATGGTGTGTGTTGGAGCATGTTGGCGTTGGATGGTGTGTGTTGTGTGTGTTGGAGCATGTTGGCGTTAGATGGTGTGTGTTGGAGCATGTTGGCGTTGGATGGTGTGTGTTGGAGCATGTTGGCGTTGGATGGTGTGTGTTGGAGCAAGTTGGCGTTGGATGGTGTGTGTTGGAGCATGTTGGCGTTAGATGGTGTGTGTTGGAGCATGTTGGCGTTAGATGGTGTGTGTTGGAGCATGTTGGCGTTGGATGGTGTGTGTTGGAGCATGTTGGCGTTAGATGGTGTGTGTTGGAGCATGTTGGCGTTGGATGGTGTGTGTTGGAGCATGTTGGCGTTGGATGGTGTGTGTTGGAGCATGTTGGCGTTAGATGGTGTGTGTTGGAGCATGTTGGCGTTAGATGGTGTGTGTTGGAGCATGTTGGCGTTGGATGGTGTGTGTTGGAGCATGTTGGCGTTGGATGGTGTGTGTTGGAGCATGTTGGCGTTAGATGGTGTGTGTTGGAGCATGTTGGCGTTGGATGGTGTGTGTTGGAGCATGTTGGCGTTGGATGGTGTGTGTTGGAGCATGTTGGCGTTAGATGGTGTGTGTTGGAGCATGTTGGCGTTGGATGGTGTGTGTTGGAGCATGTTGGCGTTGGGTGGTGTGTGTTGGAGCATGTTGGCGTTAGGTGGTGTGTGTTGGAGCATGTTGGCGTTGGATGGTGTGTGTTGGAGCATGTTGGCGTTGGATGGTGTGTGTTGGAGCATGTTGGCGTTAGATGGTGTGTGTTGGAGCATGTTGGCGTTGGATGGTGTGTGTTGGAGCATGTTGGCGTTGGATGGTGTGTGTTGGAGCATGTTGGCGTTAGATGGTGTGTGTTGGAGCATGTTGGCGTTAGATGGTGTGTGTTGGAGCATGTTGGCGTTGGATGGTGTGTGTTGGAGCATGTTGGCGTTGGATGGTGTGTGTTGGAGCATGTTGGCGTTAGGTGGTGTGTGTTGGAGCATGTTGGCGTTGGGTGGTGTGTGTTGGAGCATGTTGGCGTTGGATGGTGTGTGTTGGAGCATGTTGGCGTTAGATGGTGTGTGTTGGAGCATGTTGGCGTTAGATGGTGTGTGTTGGAGCATGTTGGCGTTGGATGGTGTGTGTTGCAGCATGTTGGCGTTGGATGGTGTGTGTTGGAGCATGTTGGCGTTGGATGGTGTGTGTTGGAGCATGTTGGCGTTGGATGGTGTGTGTTGGAGCATGTTGGCGTTGGATGGTGTGTGTTGGAGCATGTTGGCGTTAGATGGTGTGTGTTGGAGCATGTTGGCGTTGGGTGGTGTGTGTTGGAGCATGTTGGCGTTGGGTGGTGTGTGTTGGAGCATGTTGGCGTTGGGTGGTGTGTGTTGGAGCATGTTGGCGTTGGATGGTGTGTGTTGGAGCATGTTGGCGTTGGATGGTGTGTGTTGCAGCATGTTGGCGTTGGATGGTGTGTGTTGGAGCATGTTGGCGTTGGATGGTGTGTGTTGGAGCATGTTGGCGTTAGATGGTGTGTGTTGGAGCATGTTGGCGTTAGATGGTGTGTGTTGGAGCATGTTGGCGTTAGATGGTGTGTGTTGGAGCATGTTGGCGTTAGATGGTGTGTGTTGGAGCATGTTGGCGTTGGATGGTGTGTGTTGGAGCATGTTGGCGTTGGATGGTGTGTGTTGGAGCATGTTGGCGTTGGATGGTGTGTGTTGGAGCATGTTGGCGTTAGATGGTGTGTGTTGGAGCATGTTGGCGTTAGATGGTGTGTGTTGGAGCATGTTGGCGTTGGATGGTGTGTGTTGGAGGTTGGTGGTCAGTTTTGGTGTCAATGAAGGTGTCAGTGATTGTTGTTGTCTGTATGGAAAATAGAAATTGGTGGTGTGTGTGTGCGCGGGTGTGTGTGTGTGTGTGTGCGCGAGCGGGTGTGTGTGTGTGCGCGTGGGTGTGTGTGTGTGTGCGTGCGGGTGCATGTGTGTGTTGGTTAGAGAATGTTGAAAGTTAGTAGTGGATGCTGGTCTCTGTTAAAAAAACATGGGTGTGTTGAAGAACAGTGTTGGTTTAGCATACATTGGTGTGTGTTGGAGAGTGTGTGTTGGAGAGTGTGTGTTGGAGAGTGTGTGTAGGTTGTGTGTTGTGTGTCGTTGTAGGTTGAAGAGAACTTTGATGTGTGTTGGAGAGTGTGTGTTGGAGAGTGTTGTGTGTAGGTTGAAAAGAACATTGATATATCTCTCTTCCTCTGTGTGATGATGTGATGGAAGTCTTTCTCCCTCTGTGTGTGTGTGTGTGTGTGTGTGTGTGTTGGTGTGAGGGACGTCCTCTTCACTGAGTAAAAGCGAGCTGTGTAAAAGCTCATTCTTCATCTCGTGAGTGAAAGTGTCACTGGAATGCTCTTCAGCTGGGGATTTAAAGCTAATTAGCGAAGCTCGTTCTTCTCTAAAGAGACGCGACCCGTCATTAACCTCATCACGCTGCTTTCTGCTTTTCCTGCTCTGTGTTTTTCACGCTCAGGCTGTAAATAAAGCAGGGCCGTGTGTTGTGTTGTGTCATGTTGTGTTAAAGGATGTTATGTATTATAGTTTCCTTAATGCAGTAGTTAAACGCAGGAAGAAGGCTGTAGTAGAGCTACTTCAGGAAATGCAGTGACTTCCTGTTCCAGCATGAACAACTTCCTCTCTCCGGTTCAGCGTGGACTTGGGCCAGATCCTCTTTTCACTCGGCAGTAATGTGCGCTTGCTTGTGTATTTGCGCACAGGTTTTTTTTTTTTTTTTTCCTCTTTCTGTCACTATTAGTGCACCTGCGGTCAGACAGACAGACGAGGGAGAGTGTGTGTGTGTGTGTGTGTGTGTGTGTGTGTGTGTGTGTGAGAGAGAGAGAGAGAGGGAGAAAAAGGGAAATGTACGGACAGTTTGAAACATTTTAAGCGCACGGTCTGCTAACAAAACTTATAAATGAATGCTCGATGAGATGATGAATGAATCTATGAAAAACAGCTGCTTTGGTCTCTGATGTTATACAGTCATTTTATTTTATTTTTTATTATTATTAATAGCGATGATGCAGTCGATTAGCTGGTCCTTCGTTCACACTACAGACGTAACGTGGTCACATGCGTCCCTGACCGTTTGACCTCACTCACACCACTCACACTTCGCGCTGTCCACTGACCACCTGATCACTCTGGACGCATGTTAATGCCAGATGTGATTTTGCGTCCGCAGGTGAGAAGCCAGCAGTCTCACTTGGGTGTGGACCAAAAACTCGGTTCCCATTGAACTTTGCAGTGAGAAAGCGAGTTGATCCTGGGTCGACCCAAATACAGGAAGTGAACCAAACATGCTGTGTGATTTGGGATGTGGATGACATTTTTACATAGAGCTGCTAAAATAAGCCACAGTGCATAAAGGACGGAAAATAAAATAAACGCCGCATGTGGAAGTAAAACACAATGACTTAAACAAGCCATTTATATATATATATATATATATATATATATATATATATATATATATATATATATATATATATATATCTGGTAACATGTTCATGTTATATTCATTCAATATAATACGTTCATCCTAAAGGTGATGTTACCATCCGTTAGTGATTTACCAATCTTTTACTAAATACGTGTATCAGCGCCGATACTGGTCTCAACCTCTGGATTGGCAATAGATTGGATCTGACATACACTATATGACCAAAAGTATGTAGACACCTGACCATCCCATTCCAGATTTATTCCCCTGTGTTTGCTGTTATAATAAGCTCCACTCTTCTGCGAAGTCTTTCCACTAGATGTTGGAGCGTGGCTGTGGGGATTTGTGTTCATTCAGCTACAAGAGCATTAGTGAGATCAGGCGCTGATGTTGAGATGTCGAGGAGGTCTGGGGTTCAGTCGGTGTTCCAGTTCATCCCAAAGGTGTTCAGTGGGGTTGAGGTCAGGGCTCTGTGCAGGACACTCGAGTTCTTCCACTCCAACCTTCACACACCATGTCTTCATGGAGCTCGCTTTGTGCACAGGGGCATTGTCATGCTGGAACAGGTTTGAGTCTCTTAGTTCCAGTGAAGGGAAACTGTAATGCTGCAGCACACAAAGACACTCTGTACAATTGTGTTCTTCCACCTTTGTGGTAACTGTTTGAGGAGGAACCACATATGGGTATGATGGTCAGGGGTGCACATACTTTTGGCTATAGAGTGCATTTTTTGGCCAATGAACGAAGGAGTTTTGCGTATATGTTTTCAGAAGTTGTTGAATTATGTACAGAAAGAAAACAAAGCAAACCGAACTAATAGGTGTGAGAGAGAGAGAGAGAGAGAGAGATAATAAAATAAATAAATGAATGTAAATAAATGTGATCTTAAATGAACCCAAATAAACATGGCCATGCCAATACGGAGTGTTTACTTGAGGGGAGAAAGAGAGAGAGAGACACACACACACATATAAGCATGCGCACACACACACACACACACACACACACACACACTTCCCCAGGGCATTGTGGGTATCATATGAAGATGATGCAGCGGTTTCAGGCTGATGGCAAGACCTGCAGCTGTGTCCCAGCTGGAATCTGTGTGTGTGTGTGTGTGTGTGTGTGTGTGTGTGTGTGTGTGTGTGTGTGCGCGCGTGTGTGTGTTGAAATCTGGGGAATTTGCACTCCAGTGTTATATTTCCCTCATTACCGAAGACCTTTAATTAAAAACACATTGTCATGCCATGTGTTGGTATGTTTTTTAAAAAAAAAATTTTAATTTTATTTCTATCCATCTTTAACATTAATCTAATCTAATCTAATCTAATCTCTAAATCTAATCTAATCTCTTAATAAGTAGAAACATGATGGTAGAAACAACAACTTTTGGTCATGTCAGATTTGTGGATTAATGAGTTCATGTCCTCTTTCATCCTGCTGCACTAAAACACGTTTCTCAGTCCACCATTTTGTCCGTTCACTTCATCTGGAACTTTGAAGAAGGCTTTAAGCTCCGCCCACTTCACGATCACGTCACGTCGTATATCTCTGAGACGCGTGTTTCCTGTTAAGACGAACACGTCAATTTCCTTTATAAACCTTTTAAACCACACTTGCTTACACTGGAAACACGTGAAACCACATCGTGTATTTTTAAAACCTTTTTTTTTTTCCTCAAAATATTTTTTTTCCATGTTCGTAACCAAAAAATCTCAGTTTCTAAAAGATTTCCACGTTCACAAAGATCAAATATGGGATGATTACTGCATTCACGTGGCATTTTATACTGAAAAATAACATATATATACTGCATTCCAATAAAAAAGAAATACATTTCTTAGCAATTTTTTTTGCTAAAATCTTCCTCTGGAAAGTGCTTTAGTTCTAACATCATTGAAATTAAGTATTATATTTTATTAAGTATGCAAATTTATGTATATTTAAATTAATGTTAATATTTAATAATTTATTGAAGCCTCATTTGCTTACATGAATGTCAATAAAAAAAAATCCTCAAAACAAAAAAAAAAATTCTGGTAAGAATTAGCAAAGTTTAATTGTAATATGTAATTTTTAAAAAAAAAATTTATTTCACTATTAAATAAGAATTAATAAATCCTGTATCATAGATATCTTTATCTTTTTAAAAAATTAATTCACAGATATTTGTTTTTTAGATTTTTTTTTTTTTTTAGAAAAATCTATTAAATGAATTTATAACCGAATATTTAAAATAATAAGCTTTTAATAATTTATTTTGTAATGTATAGTTATTTAGTTATTATTTATAATTTAAAAAAAAATATGAATGAATTTGTTTTCCCTCGTTTTCTTTGTTAACTAATGAACAGTAAGACGCAGGCTAGTGAAAGCTGGCAGCCCGGTTTCCGTCAGGTCGCCTTTTTTTTTTTTTTTTTTTTTTGAGTTGTGACGTCATTTCCTGCACAAAACTTCTGCTGTGTAAGTTTTTTTCTTTATTAAAGAGAAGTGGTGCTCCACACGCGACATCCCGAGTTTCCTGGGTTTCTGTATGTAACTTCCTGGACTTCCCAGACTTTCCCCACCGTCCTCGACTGATCGAGCTATAAAAATAAAATTAAAATAAAAAAAAAAAAAAAAGGCAAAGACATGAAGCAACTGATCACATGATCTTTTTTTTTTTTTTTTTTTTTGGTTACTAGTATTCGGTCACATGACACTCAACTTTTTTTTTTTTCTTTTTTCAATTCCCCATGACAATTAATTTAATTCAATTCAAAATGTAAAAATATTACCGACAAATCAGCTTAAAGCTTCAGATAAAAGATAAAAATCAGATTAAACTTTTTTTTTTTCTCTCTCAAATAAAATCCCTCATCTGGAAACCTGCAGAGAGAAAACCAAACTGTTCCCTTTTTTCTTTCTTTCTCTTCCTTTCCATTTCATGAGCAGCTGTTTTTAGTGATGCTACAGAGCATACACCCAAACCGACGAGTGCCAACACACACACACACACGCACACACACACGCACAAACGCACACACACACACGCACACACACACACGCACACACACACGCACACACACACACATATGTACGCTTGCTCCCACGATTTTCTCTCGCTATCTTTCTTTTTCTCTCTCACACACACTCACACACACTCACACACACACACTCATACACACTCTCACACACACTCTCACACACACACACTCATACACACTCTCACACACACACTCACACACAAACACACTCACACACACACACACACGGATGAAATAAATATCTTTTCTGGATGATTTAGGGACAAACATGAGTTTTTTTTAAAAATATTTTTTTAGCGTTCCACATCTGGACACATTATTGCTGAACCTGAATCTTAGAAATTCCCACCCAGAGAGAGAGAGAGAGAGAGAGAGAGAGAGAGAGAGAGAGAGAGATGGATGGATGGGTGGAGGGAGGGAAGGAAGGAGGGAGGAAGTAAATGAGAAACCCAGATGCAGTAAAGTAAATAAATACCAGGAGAAATTACTAAGAGGAACAGTTGAAAGATAATAAAATTCTCGGACGCTTGGACAAATTAATTATGCGTGAATATTCGAGAGAAAAATGCAGATACAAATGCATTCAGTTTGTTTATATTAAAATGTAGAATGTAAGTTTTTTTTTTTTAAACTGCACTGAAAATAAAACAGGCAGTTCTAAATGAAATATCGTAGAATGCATACGTCCATTTTGGCCCAATAATATTTAGTTAAAATATAATAAATATAATAAAAATGATCCAGTGAGGACAGGATTCATTATCATGTTCACCAGACTGTAAGCACAAAACTCAGAAACTTTATTTTTTTATTTTATTTTTTTAATTTTTTGTAAAATGTGCAGCGCGGTGGTGGTAGCAGAGAAAGAGAAAGAATAATGTAATAAACGTACGTAATTTTAGTCTTATCAAAGAGCTTTCCTTACACTCTTTCATCTCCCATTCTCCTCCTTTCTTTCCTTTCTTTTTTTTCTCTCTTTCACTTCATTTCCCTTTCTCTTTCCCCTTCACTTTCTTTTCCTTTCTTTCTTTGCTGCTTTCCTCTCTCTCTCTCTCTCTCTCTCTCTTGTCCTCCTCTTTCTCTGTTTATCTTTCATTTCTCCCCTCACTGTTTTACTTAACATTTCTCATTCTTTTCTTTTCTTTCCTTTTCTTTCCTTTTTTTCTCCTTCAATCTTCTCTTGATTTCCTTCTTTCTGAATTCTGTAAACGAAACTCGGATAACGTGGCACTTCCAAAAATTTCAGTTTCTTTCTTTCCTTTTTTCTTTCTTTCTTTCTTTCTTTCTCCCACACGCTTTCATTTTTCCTTTTTCTTTTCCTTTATCTCTTTTTCTCCTCCTTCTTCTGAAGATTCCTTCCCTCCTCACTCTTTTATGGTATGTTTATGTTTACATCTCTGGCGTGTGCGATGTGAGACGTGTTATAAACGAAGGAGATGTCTCGCGTTGGTTTTGTCACCCGCATGTTAATGACGGCCATCGATGACTTTACTGAACCCCACTCATTCACAGACACTCGTTTATCCTCGAAACACTTAAATGCGAAAGCACCGAGGCAAAAGTTTTGCTTGGCGTTTGATTGCTATAAATTGTTATCAGTTCATGATAACCATGATTAGAGTCGAGAAAGCGACTAAAAGCGACTGAAAACACGGCCGTTAACTTTTAACACTTAACCGTTAGTGATTCGTTCACGGCTACAATTCGGAGCGGTTGATTTTCCTTGTAGTGCATAAAGAGTGTATGTTTAAAATTGTAAAAATTTTTTGTAAATGTTATTTTTGTTAATATAAAAACTAAACTACGTTTACTACAATTTTTAATGCATAATAAACAAGTATATTATTATTATTGATAATATTTTAATAATAGTTTTTTGTTTTTTTTGCTGGCAGTTTGCCGACCCCCAGCACGTAGAAAATTTCATCCATTTCAAACAATCTCAAGCATTTTATTTATTTTTTTTTTTACATTTTCTATATGATTGTTACTTTTTTTTGATAGAAAAGTTGTTAGGATTCGTTCCAGCGCTACACTTTTGCTTGTGACGGATCTCTAGGAAGAAAGAGACGTGGCGCTTCCACCATTTCCGATTCGATCATCAGCTGTCCTCCTCTCCGAGTGAGAAAATCCTCAGATAGAGATGGAAACGGAGTAATTAGCGGCGACCCGCCCCTGAATCCTGTGAGATCATCTCCTCTGGCACAGAGACCGTGTTTGTATCGAGAGCTCGTCAAACCAGTCAGGCTCTGCCTCTCTCTCTCTCTCTCTCTCTCTCTCTCTCTCTCTCTCTCTCTCTCTCTGTTCTCTCTCTGTCTTTTATAAATTTCTGACTCCTCAACCTTGTTTTCTGTCTTTCATAAGTCTTTGAGTCTGTTTTTAATTATCCTTGCATAGTTTCCCCCCTTAGAGACTCTCTCACTCTCTCTCCTTCTCTCTCTCTCTCTCTCTCTCTCTCGTCCTCCTTTCTTGAGTGCTCTTGACTCTTCACCATCTCGAGCACCCTGCTTTCCCTCTCTCTCTCCCTCCCTCCCTCCCTCCCTCCCTCTGTTCTTTCTCTGAATCTCAGCGTGTGCTGTGTTTCTCACACGGCTCAACCAGCCCTCGCCGACAGGTTTCCCACCAGAACCGCCGCCAAACGTGCTACGCCCCAGCCTTTTCGTTTCACACCAGATTCCAGCACAAAAGCGAGTTTGACGACAGGACGGCGTTTCAAAGCTTTTGTAGGCTGCTGGCTTGTTTTTTTTTTTTTTTTTTTAAGCAAATAAGGCTTACAGTAACTGGATTAATCATCCTCGAAAGAGAGAGAGAGAGAGAGAGAGAGAGAGAGAAGAGATGTTGAGGTGATGATAAAATCACCGTTTCTGGTTTATATGGGTTATAAACATGGTTATGAGCCGTGTGTGTTTTTGTCTATCAAGCAAAAAGCCCAACTGCAGTCCCGAAACTTTCTAGCTTTGTATCTTTTGCTTTTGTATCTTTTGAGTTTGCTCATAAGAATACTTCCCTTCATGCACTCCCCCCTAGCTTTCTCAATTGAACGTTTTATTTCTCGTTGAACTGAAAGATCCAGAAAGAAAAAAAAGGACGTTGTTATGAATCTGCCATTATTATTATAATTATTAAGCCCGTTTCACAGTTGATCAAACCCAGTTGTTAGACGCTGGCCGGGCGCCCGGCGCGACCTCATTGTCTTTGAGCTCAAACACGAGTCGGTTTTTTTCTTTTCTTTTTTCTTTTTTTTTTTTTTTTTTTTTTGGTCAAAGTGCAGGAAGTGAGTATTAGCGCTGAACACACTTCCTGTGTGGAGATGTAGCGTGTCTTAGAGTGTCTGCGCTGCTTTGAAATCATATGACCTGCCTGATCTGATGTCTGAGAGGGAAGTGTGAACTCGGAACATGTCAGCCAAAATGCCGGAAAATTTTTTAAATGTTAAAGATACATAGAGAACACTTATGCAAATATCACACTTAGTGTCGCTTAGTTGCGGTTTTAAAGCGCAGTTGGAAAGTTCAGTCCTTCTAGAGATGTTTTAGGAGCAGATATAATATAATTTTTGTAAAATGCACAAAAAGAAAACAAACCCCTCCCCCTCAGCACGCCCGCTTGCCTGCAGACTAGTGAAATCCCCTAATGGTGACGCATATAGACATCATTAGTGTTTGTAAACAAAAAGAGATGCGCAAGCAACCTGACCTGACTCGAGTATGATCTGACTGACGAATCTGTCAGGAGTTTTATTTAATAATCAGAGTGATGTTAGCTAAACTGTTATC
Organism: Pangasianodon hypophthalmus; assembly: GCF_027358585.1. NCBI lineage: Eukaryota > Metazoa > Chordata > Actinopteri > Siluriformes > Pangasiidae > Pangasianodon > Pangasianodon hypophthalmus. Next base: position 2,695,961 of record NC_069717.1, read on the forward strand.
CACTTATTACTGTGGATTATACCAGAGCGCGGTTGAATGCTCGAATCTGATTGGTGTGCATTATTTAGGAAAGTAGTTCTGGCTGTAACATGAACATTAGGTTAATATTAATGCGCTCGCTCTGATACGTTACCGTTTCTATAGTAACAGCTCATAGGCAGGGACTTGGACGGCGGGTGCGCCACGTCACCTAAGACTAATTGAAAAAAAAAAAGAAGTGGAGTTGTTTAGCCAAATAAAAAGTAAAAAAGTATAATCGTAACAATTGATGTGGTGACTTTTTTTTTTTTCTTCGTTTTGTTTTTACGTCTAACCCTAATCCTACGTTTATGGAAGGAGTCTTTAGCGTCATCAGTCTCCCGCTTTGATGTTGCACCCATGAGTCGTGGCTGACGTCAGAGTGACGCGTCTCACTCAGGGGTCTGACGGCTGAAGTAAATTTAAAAGCCTACTTGGGCGGATACTTAGGAGTGGATTGTTTGATTGGGGTAAAAGTGGAAAATGCTATTTTTTACATTTCGGTCATATTAGCATTTTCATTTTCGGTGAGTTTACGGTCCACGACGGTTGTGTTGTTGTTGAGAACATGAGCGTAAAACGCGCTTTCTTGCGCGTCACTTGCGTACTATACAGAGCGCTCAAACAAGGAATTAAACACCTGCTTTACTTTCCGCCATCTTAGAATTGTGGCGATCACGTGACAGTCACGCGTTAGCGTTTTTAAGATGACGGAAAGCTACGTTTTCCACGCGACAATCGAACGCCAAAACAGCATTTACACATCTGCGCACGTCGAAAACGAATTTGTATTATTTTTATTTTATTAGTTTTCTACTGATTTTATTAGTTTTCTACAATTTTGCTAATTGTTTTCAAATCGTTGTTATAACAAATAGCGAGGTTGACTCTAGAGAAAGGTTGTGAATACTTTTTTTTTTTTTTTTTTTTTTTGGTACATATATTTGAGCTGAAAATTTTAAGAAGGAAAAACGTGGCCAGAAATTAGTTTTAGAGGTTTTTGATAGAGATTTCTTGTAATTGTTTGGCGTTTTTGCGCAATGCATGCTGGGTATTTGAAGTATCATGGACGTGATGAGCGGGAAAAAAAAAAACGTTGGCTGATGAAGTACATTTTGTACCAAAGTAACCAATAACAAGAACATGAGAAAATATTCATTTTATATCTTTTAATTCTGATTCCAATTAAAACTGGCACTGGAACTGGATTTGGAAACGTTTACATAAAAGAGACTTGATTTGTATTTTTTTTTTTTTTTTTTGGGTTGATTTTTATTGTATCTGTACTTCATACGTGAGTGATTTAGTGAGTGAGTGTAACGCTGCTCGGTCTCTTGTCTGTTGTTTCGCAGCGCTGCAGTGCGTGGATCTCGTGAATCCGTGCGTGAACAATGCGAGCTGTGTCACCTACGCCAACGGAACGGGATACTGCAGGTAAGAGAAACGCTCAGCTTCCCCTCAACACCGCTGACATTTTCACCAACCACCGGAGAACTCACGGCTCACACACTCTCTCACACGCTCACACACACACTCTCACACACTCACACACACTCTCACTCTCTCACACACGCTCTCACACGCTCTCACACGCTCACACACACACACTCACACACTCTCACACGCTCTCACACGCTCTCACACGCTCTCACGCTCACACACACACACACTCACACACTCTCTCACACGCTCTCACACACTCTCACACACTCTCAAACGCACACACGCTCACACACGCTCTCACACACACACTCACACACTCTCACTCTCTCACACACGCTCTCACACGCTCACTCACACACTCTCACACACTCTCACACGCTCTCACACGCTCTCACACGCTCACACACGCTCACACACACACACTCACACACTCTCTCACACGCTCTCACACACACTCTCACACACTCTCAAACGCACACACGCTCACACACGCTCTCACACACACACTCACACACTCTCACACACTCTCACTCTCTCACACACGCTCTCACACGCTCTCACACGCTCACACACACACACTCACACGCTCTCACACGCTCTCACACACTTACACACACTCACACGCTCTCACACACACTTACACACACTCACACGCTCTCACACACACTCTCACACGCTCACACTCTCTCACACGCTCACACACACTCACACGCTCTCACACGCTCTCACACACTCTCTCACACGCTCTCACACACTCTCTCACACGCTCTCACACGCTCACACACTCACACACTCTCACACACTCTCACTCTCTCACACACGCTCTCACACGCTCTCACACGCTCTCACACGCTCTCAAACGCACACACGCTCACACACGCTCTCACACGCTCTCACACACTCTTACACGCTCTCACACGCTCTCAAACGCACACACGCTCTCACACGCTCTCAAACGCACACACGCTCACACACGCTCTCACACGCTCTCACACACACTCTCACACGCTCTCACACACTCTCTCACACGCTCACACACACTCACACGCTCTCACACACTCTCACACACTCTCACGCTCTCACACGCTCACACACTCTCACACACTCTCACACACACGCTCACAGACACGATTACTGTTTCCAGAGCTTTTAGGTAGACGGATAGACAGAATAATTATATATAGAGAAAGTACATTATTAGATACGATGGGATCGATGGATGAGTCGATGGATAAATAGGTGGAGGGCTGTATTAATGCATTGATAGACGGATGGGTAGGTGGAGAGATGG
>NC_069717.1:2703712-2706212 GCF_027358585.1 Pangasianodon hypophthalmus
CATCCATCCGTCCATCCATCCGTCCATCCAACAACCATCCATTTGTTTATTGTTCTCACAGTTTTCATGTGCACAGGAAAGTGTTTGTTCTTTTTTTTAAAGAAACGCCGTCACTGCGTGATCCTGCTCGAGCCTCTTTGCGTGTGTTTTGCATGTATGACGATTCGGAATAAGACCCGGGCGGCCATTTTGTATTCAGATGTAACCTTAAGCAGTAGCTCCACCTCATCGTCACTCTGCACACGTCGTCATCGTCGTCATCGTCGTCGTCCTCGTGTTGTTTTGGAACTAGCCACTTTTCGCTTTCTCTGTCGCTCGATACGCAGCTTTTAACGTTATTCTTAAAATGTGTGAAGTAACATTTTATTACGTACGTAATAAAATCACTGCTCATGTGAGCTATCGCATATAGGACAGCGTGTGTGTGTGTGTGTGTGTGTGTGTGTGTGTGTGTGTGTGTGTGGGGATTAGACTAGGCACTCTAGGCTCCGTTGTGGCTCCTCCTCCTTCTCTGAAGCGATCCATTGAGAGATCGGATCTCGTCTCGTGAACCCTGTGAGAGAGAGCGAGAGAGAGAGCGCGAGAGAGAGAGCGAGTGCGAGAGAGAGAGGGAGGGAGAGAGAGGGAGGGAGAGAGAGAGAGAGAGCGAGAGAGAGAGCGAGTGCGAGAGAGAGAGGGAGGGAGAGAGAGAGCGAGTGCGAGAGAGAGAGCGAGTGCGAGAGAGAGAGCGAGTGCGAGCGCGAGAGAGAGAGAGCGAGCGCGAGAGAGAGAGAGCGAGCGCGAGAGAGAGAGAGCGAGCGCGAGAGAGAGAGAGCGAGTGCGAGAGAGTGAGAGAGGGAGAGAGAGGGAGGGAGAGAGAGAGAGAGAGAGAGAGCGAGAGAGAGAGGGAGAGAGAGCAAGAGAGAGAGAGAGAGTGAGAGAGGGAGAGAGAGAGAGAGAGAGCGAGTGCGAGAGAGAGAGAGAGCGAGAGAGAGAGAGTGCGAGAGAGAGAGCGAGAGAGGGAGAGAGGGAGAGAGGGAGAGAGGGAGAGAGAGAGAGAGAGAGGGAGAGAGAGCAAGAGAGAGTGAGAGAGTGAGAGAGGGAGAGAGAGAGAGAGAGAGAGAGCGAGTGCAAGAGAGAGCGAGAGAGAGAGAGAGAGAGAGAGAGCTGCAGCGTTCAGCTCAGTGACACACATGATGCATTCACCAGACCCTCAGTAAATAAACCCAGACCTCATTCCTGAGGTAAAGAGTCCATGACATGCAGGAAAATTCGGGAAATTTCTTTTTCTTTTTTTTTTTTTTTATTAAATGTGAATAGCTCTGCCGAACACGGCACACTTCCTCCACCGCCACGTTCTGCAATTTCAGTTTCATCTTTTTATATTTACTTTTTTCCAGCCATCCCGTTGCGGATGAACAGAACAACTTTTGTTTTTTATTATTCAGCTGGAACGGCTCGGGACGAAATCTCACTCACACGCAAACAATAAAAAGAAACATTTCCACATCCTTTGAAATCTGTTAAACAGGAAGTCGTGCTGATTGAATTGATTTTATTTTATTTTATTTTATTTTGCGTTGTCATGCTAATCCGCTGAAGGTTCAGAACGATCCTCATGGATTAAAGTTCTCAGTTAGCGTGAAGGATTTCCGTCATATCTATTCCCTTTACGTGACAAAAGGTCGTCTGAAGTTCAAATATTTTTTCGTCGGGTTAACAGGAGAGCGGAGGCGTGCCGGCGGAGTCGCTTCTCGTCTTCTGTTGTCTCTCCGTGTCTCAGAAACACAAAAATGATCTGTATTCAGGTGTTCAGAAGCAACAAACACTATTAAGAGATGAACTTTTTTTTAAAAACAAACGCTGTGTGTAACTTAACAGGTGTGTTTTCATGTTTTCTTGTGTGATTTGGAAAACCTGCAGTCAAACATTATGCAAATTTTTACATGGTTATACATTTTATATCATTTATTATACATTATACATCATTTATTATACATTATACATCATTTATTAAACATTATACATCATTTATTATATATTATACATCATACAACTGTGAGTATATTGTATGAATATATGTGTTATATAACTTCAGGCTTCCACACGATATATTATTTATAAGGTAACGATTCGATATTTGACAATAAAACTGAATCTGCTCCGATACAATTTGAGTCTTAAGGCAGTGATTCAATTTGATGATATTATTGTTATTGAATCTGCTACGATACGATACAATTTCGATTCTTAAAGCAACAATTTGATATTTGATTCTGCTGTGATTCGATTTTGATTCAATATTCGACGATATTATTGAATCTGCTACGATACGAATTCAAATCAGGCGACGATTCGATATTTAACGATATTATCGCTGAATCTGCTGCGATACAATATGATTTCGATTCATAAAGCAACGATTCGATGTTTGACGGCGCCACTGAATCGATGTTATCGATTATCGTGATCTTTTAATAAAGAAATATTGTGATCATTAATTTTCAGATATCGTCCAGCC
>NC_069717.1:2716212-2731212 GCF_027358585.1 Pangasianodon hypophthalmus
AAGGAGAAGAATGAAAGGCCGGAAGAAAGAGAGCGAAAGAAAAGAAAGAAGACAGTGGAAAAAAGAGAGTGAAGAAAGAAAGAAAGAAAGGAAAGATATTGAGAGAAGACAGTGAAAGGAAGGAAGAGAAAGAAAAGAGAATGGAAGAAAGGAAAGAAAATACTGAAAGAACAAAGAAAGAAAAAAGTAAGAGAGCAAAAGGAAGAAAGGAGAGATGGAAGATAGCAAAAATAGTGACTAATATAGTGAAAGGGGAGAGAGAAAGAAAGAAAGGAAGAGAGCGAAAGGATGTAAGAAAGGAGGGAAGAGAGCAAAAGAAGGAAGTGAGAGAAAGAATGAAAGGAAGAGTGTGATGAAAGGAGAGAAGAACGACAGGCATGGATCTGTTTAATAAACATATAATAGCTAGAATAAAGGGTTAGAAGTGGTGTGTAAAGTTGTGTGCGAGTGTGTGCGAGTGTGTGCGAGTGTGTGTATGTATGAGAGTGAGTGTGTGTATGTATGAGAGTGAGTGTGTGTGCGAGTGTGTGTGCGAGTGTGTGTGCGAGTGTTAGTGTCTGTGTGAGTGTGAGTGTGTATGAGAGCGAGTGTGTGCGCGAGTGTGTGCGCGAGTGTGTGCGCGAGTGTGTGTGCGAGTGTTAGTGTCTGTGTGAGTGTGTATGAGTGTGCGAGTGTGTGTATGTATGAGTGTGTGTGTGAGAGTATGTGTGCGAGTGTGTGTGAGTGTGTATGAGTGTGCGAGTGTGTGTATGTATGAGAGTGAGTGTGTATGCGAGTGTGTGTGCGAGTGTGTGTGAGTGTGTGTATGTATGAGAGTGAGTGTGTGTGCGAGTGTGTGTCTGTGTGAGTGTGTATGAAGTGTGTGTTGTGTGTGTGTGTGTGAGTGAGTATGAGTGTGTGTGTGAGAGTGTGTGTGTGAGAGTGTGTGTGTAAGAGTGTGTGCGAGAGTATGTGTGTGCGAGAGTATGTGTGTGTGAGAGTGTGTGTGAGAGTGTGTGAGTGTGTGTATGTATGAGAGTGAGTGTGTGTGCGAGTGTGTGTCTGTGTGAGTGTGTATGAAGTGTGTGTTGTGTGTGTGTGTGTGAGTGAGTATGAGTGTGTGTGCGAGAGTATGTGTGTGCGAGAGTATGTGTGTGCGAGAGTATGTGTGTGCGAGAGTATGTGTGTGCGAGAGTATGTGTGTGCGAGAGTGTGTGCGAGAGTGTGTGCGAGAGTGTGTGCGAGAGTGTGTGAGAGTGTGTGTATGAGAGTGTGTATGAGAGTGTGTGTGAGAGTGTGTATGTATGTGTGTGTGAGTGTGTTAGAAGTGTCGAGTTGCGTGTTTAGTCGCGTGTTTACGTTGAAGCCGTGTGTGTTTGATCAGGTGTCTGAGCGTTTAAGGTGGCCCTGAGTTCAAACCTGCACAATTCCTTTATCTTAACCCCATACCTCCTTAAACTTCATCACAGAATCACTTCTCTGACCCGGTTTATTTATTTACTTTTTGTCTTACTCACTTCGCGAGAAAAAAAAAAGAGAACGAATATTTACAGCTGCTATAACGTAAGCGAGAACAGGAACTAACATTACTCCATTAAAATGTAGCTATAAACGGATAATAAACAATAAAATCTATCATAGCGTTGACAAATTGCTGTCATATAAGACGAATAAAACGCTTGAATAACACTGAATCTCGTTGTTGATCTTTCACATAATTAGCGTTATTTCTGTTTGGATCATGAATAGAAAATGTCCGACGCCTGTCAGCCAATCAGAAACGAGGATTTTCCGTGTGTCAGTGTGTCAGTTTGTGTGAATTTGACGTTGCAGGAGGTCAAAGAGTTTCCCAAATGGTTTTATTGACGTTCACAGTGTGTGTGTGTGTGTGTGTGTGTGTGTGTGTGTGTGTGTGTGTGTGTGTGAGGTTGTTTATTCTGTTTTCTTAACACTCAAGAGGCGCGTCTGTCAAGCTGGTTTAGCAATCACGGTGCAACAAAGGTGACAAACGTCAAGAAATATGACGTTATGAGATCGTAATGCCTGCTTTTGTGATTAAATCTGAAGCCTCCTGTGTCTTTGATGGACCAGAGCTAACGCAGCCAATAAAACCAGTTAGCCACAAAAGGGAAAGTGGATGTAGATCTTCCTGGAGTGACAGTTCTTCCCCGGTTTCAGGTCACCGAGGGTGTTTTCACACTCTGCAGTGGGACACCACGACTCTACACACATGTGCACACAAACACACACACACACACACACACACACACACACACACACACACACACACACTCTCATGACAAGAACGGTCATGCTCATGTACTTGAACTAATCTCAAACAGGCTAATTATGTTATGCTTCATCTTAAGATCTTCGTGTGTGTGTGTAGTTGTGTGTGTGTGTTTGTATTTGTGTGTGTGTGGGTGTCTGAAGTGTGTGTGTTTGTATTTGTGCGTGTGTGTGTGTGTGTGTGTGGGTGTCTGAAGTGTGGGGGCGTCAGAACTTTTAGCAAGAAAGAAAGTCCAAGAACAAATCCTTGTTTATGTAAGAGGACTCATCTGCAGAGATTACACTTTAACCTAATTTTTTTTTTCCCCTGTTACACTGGAGTGTTTAGTCTCTCTCTCTCTCTCTCTCTCTCTCTCTCTCTCACACACACACACACACACACACACACACACGCGCGCGCACACACACACACACACACACACACACACACACACACACACACACAGACTAAACACTCAACTTTTCCTGGTAAACTTGAGTGTTTAGTCTACCTCTCTCTCTCTCTCTTTCTCCCTCTCTCTCTCTTTTTCTCTCTCTCTCTCTCTCTCTCTCTCTCTCTCAAACACACACACACACACACACACAAACACACACACACCTAGTATTACAGTGTGTATGGAGTGTTAATAATGCCATGGCCCGTCCCTAAGCTTAATCTCAACATCAGATTACAAAAAGAAATCTGCGTTTTTTTTTTTGTTTTTTTTTTTTTGTTAAACAAGACAAAAGCAAGCCGAATGTTCTTTAAAACTTTCAGGCATTTCTATCATCGTGAGGACATTCGCACGTCACTAAAAGCTCCTGATACTATACATGCAGAAAAAATATCATGCAAGGCATATAAAAAATAAACGCGAAAGGTCTTTAATGCATGCGTAAATGTGAAAAAATTTCAGGGATTATTTTGATTAAATAGTTTTAAATGTAAACATGACTTTCTACAGAGCAGGATGGTTAGCACTTGTCCTCAGGCAGTGTGTCAGTGGAAGCGTGTTAGTTTTCCCTCCATGCAGACGTGTCGTGTCGTGTCATCTACGAGGCTGAACATGACAAAATTAGCGAGAAAATTGTGATTAAAAATAAACAGCAGCACACATGAACAGTGGCAACCGTGAAGGCTCGCTGGGTAAGGTGTTAAATTCGCCCTAATTTTATTTTATATCATCCAGTGGTTTCTGATGTTTTGATGGCACGCTAGTCTTCTTTCTGTTCCTCTTTTACATCGCTTGTTTTTTCCTCTCTCTGCGTCTCTCAGGTTTTAAAGTAATACTTAAGTAAAACTCGCTTGCTGTTCCCTTTTTACAGGAATGCTTGAGTAATACTGCCGAAAAAAAATGTCAGCTATTAATGACTCAGGGCGAGGGGCAGGGAGAGACAGAGGCAAGTGAGAGACGGGGAAGGAGAGAGAGAGAGAGAGAGAGAGAGAGAGAGAGATGAGTGAGGGATGAAGAGAGACACTGAGGGACAGGGAGAGAGAGACAGACAGAGAAAGAGACTTTTGACTTTAATTTCTTTTAATTACTCATTAGATTTCTCCAAGGATGAAAAAAAATTACTGTTAAATACGTAGTGGGTAGACAAACACATACGTGTATAAATAAATAATTTTAAAAAATTTCGACCTGACAGAATTCTGGCAACCTGTGAGTCATCTTAAAAATGCTAATTCAGCTTTGAGTCTGGCTTTTAGTAACGCTGTGAGCATTTTGCCACCTCCCCTGCATTTCGTTTTTTTTCTCGTAAGCCAGGCAGCAAGCTTGGTCTGAACTAATATAAAATTTAGTAAAACAACAGATTTTTGCTTTGAAACGTACTTTAGATCATAGACAGTCCTGTGCAAAAGTCTTAGGCACCTTATTTATTTATTTTTTTTTTTAGTACGAACTTTGTTATAGATGTTTATTTTCTGACTTCTACATTATAGATTCAGTGCAAAAACATTTTAGATTCCAAACATTAGTTTTCCAGCACAAAGTGAAATGTTACAGAAAAATGTTTGTATGTCAGTAAAGAAAGCAGCAGATTCCATAAGAGACACTTTTCAGATAAAAACAGAATGAAGGCTGCTGGGTTTCGCTGCAGAAATAAGAAGCGAGTCGACAGTCAAAGTCTCCAGAAGAACTGTGGCTGCTTCTGCAAGATGCTCAGTAACACTTCCAGCTCATTTCCTTATAAAACTGCACACACTGCACCTGAGATACTGTTTATTTTTTAAAGTGAAGGATCATCACACCAAATATTGACTTTGTTTCATTTATTACTGTTTACTGCTCTTTATAGTATTTTTTTAAATGTAGAAACATTTAATTTCATTATTTTTGAAGGCATCTTTGCTCTACAGCATTTCTTTGCATGTGCCTAAGACTTTTGCACAGTACTGTACATCTGCCCATGTGACCCCTAACCGATTGTACCCCCGTCTCTGTGCACAGTTTACCTGCCATCTTCCAGTTGTTACCAGAGCTCAGTTCCTTGATTTTGGTAATTCCTGCTCTCCAGAAGTGCTGTCAGATGTATGTGGTATGATAGCATTCTGGACTGGATAAGTGGATTGTGGAACAGTGGCTCTTTTTCGGTGCTTGGGATGGGTTGTGTGTCAGTTCAACACTGAGGACCAGGCTCTCAGGACCGACTGGTAGAAATTAGTTGGACCAGTTGTTGCTGACAGGCCAATTTCCTCAAGTTCAGCACGAACAGGTGTTTGTTGTAGGTCAGGTTTTCTGTGCGCTAGAGTAAGGCACAAGCCGTGCCAGCTTTTCTCCAGCCTCTGTGCTCTCTACAGTTGTATGGTTTTGACCCGAGAGGATGGGTCTATCAGATGGAGAACAGAGGCATGAGTCCAGTCCTGTCCAGTCTAGACTTCCTGGAATCCTCTTCTAGACTTCCTTGATCAATGTCTTTGGGGGGGGTTCGAGAAGAGTGAGATGATACCACAGCATGGAGATGATCAGGTTGTTGATGACCTTGTACTCTCCCTCGTAGAACAACTGGGGCAGGACACAAGTCCGCTGAGACAACTTGGCGCTCACCTTCTCCACTACCCCTTCCCAGTTCCTGTTTTGAAAGTCTGTTGTTCCTAAAAACACTCCAGTCCAGCTTTTCTCCACTGGAGACTGTTTTCTCACATTTGTCCAGGTGACGTGTGTTGAAGAAGCTTCTACATAAATGGGTAGGTTATGGATCAGCGCTTGAACGTCACCCTGGTTCTTGATTCATCTGGGTTCGACATTCATCAGGTTCTGGTGTTTTACTTTTCTCGGGAGATTGAAGAAAAAGGCACTGGAGGGATTCATGTTCTTAATGCTGGAGATGTGAGATCTTATTAGGGCTGCTTTGGCTTGTTCATGAAGGAATGAACTTAAAGCCTTTCTACTCCCTTCCATTAGACTGCCCATGCCAATGTTGTTCCTGCTAAACATTTTACTTTCTACTAAGGTTATTTCTTTAATTTGTGCTTTTCCCCACCTTCCACCAAGAAAGCAGACTGTTTTATCCACTCTTCCCAAAAAAAAAAAAACAATTTTTCACAAAACTCCTCACCCTGAAGTTTTATATCCAGTTTTGCATTAAATTGACGGTATAATCTGTTCTTTTTTGGCATCAGACATCATCAGATCTGTTGTGACTAGGTGATGATCTGAAAAACCCGTGGGGAACATGACAGCTTTAAAAACTCTACTTCTGTTTGTTTTAGTGATGTAGAACCTGTCCAGTCTCGCTGCAGTGATCACTGTATCACTAACTTGAACTTGTGTGTTTTGTTTTAAGCCCCGATTTTCCTCCCTTCACTCCATGTCATCCCAGCCACTCTGACAGATAAGTCCATCAAGCGCATTAGCAGTGTGGGTGTGGGTGTGGTTCCTCCCTGTTTCTGTTTAAAGTGAAGCCTGTAGTGCAGTTCCAGTCCCCTCCCATTACCGCTACGGATTTACTGCCGCTCTGTTGTAGTGAATTCTTTATTTCGTCAAAGAGCTGTACCCTTTCACTGCCATTACTGGTGGCATGAACATTTACAAAGATAAACTCTGTCCTCTTTATTTCCCCACACTGACATTAGACCCATGACTAAGAGACGACTTCCCTAACTTTGCTAGATGGTTCTTTAAACAGTATCTCTTTTTTTAGTCTAGTTCATCTTATTATACTGTTCGTTGTGTCTTTGCTACAGATGCTATCAATTTGTCAACATCTGGGAGAAAAATCCTTGTTGTGATTGTGCTTCAAATAAAGATTCAGAGCACTGCGGAAAAAAAAGTTTTCAGAAATAGAGCACTCATTCGCTCTCATACCATAAACCACCATCTCGCAGCATGCACCAGAGAGAGAGAGAGAGAGAGAGAGATTGAGAGAGAGAGAGAGAGAGAGACGTGAGGGACAGAGGGAGAGAGAGATAGAATGAGAGACCAGAGAAAGAAGGGGGGGGGGGGGGGGGGGGAGACGAGTGAGAGACAGAGATAAGTGAGAGACAGCCAGGGACAGAGAGAGACAGGGAGAGAGATGAGTGAAGGACAGAGAGAGAGAGAGAGAGAGTGGGACAAAAAGACAGTAAGGGACAGGGAGAAAGATGAGTGAGAGACAGAGTGACAGAGGCAAGTGAGGGATAGAGACAGGGAAGGAGACTGTGATGGACAGAGTGAGAGAAGTAAGAGATGAGTGAAAGATAGAGTGCGAAAAACTGCAAGGGATTCGTGAGAGACAGTGTGAGAGAGAGAGAGAGAGAGAGAGAGACGTGTGAGGGACAGATGGAGAGGAGACAGTGAGAGATAGAATGAGAGAACAGAGAGAGAAAGGGAGAGAGAGAGAGAGAGAGAGAAAGACGAGTGAGAGACAGAGACAAGTGAGGGAGACAGTGAGGGACAGAGAGACAGGGAAGGAAACCGCGATGGACAGAGTGAGAGAAGTAAGAGATGAGTGAGGGATAGAGTGCGAAAAACTGCAAGGGATACATGAGAGACAGTGAGAAAGAGAGAGAGAGGGAGAAAGAGGGAGAGAGAGAGAGACAAGTAAGAAACGAGTGAGGGATGGGGAGGGACAGGGAGAGAGAGAGAAGTGGTTCTGTATGTGTGGAGAGAGATGAGTGTGGGAGAGAGAGAGAGAATGACAGAGCAGTGAGAATGATAGAAATAATTCAGAGTAGGTGGAGGGAATGAGAGGAAGACAGATAACTGAATAAAATGAGTGGGATAAGAGTTAGGAATGGTCAGGGCTTATTGAATAAATAGCGAGAGAGAGAGAAAGAGACAAATAGAAATGGAGGAGAGAGAGACAGAAAGAGGGACAGAGGAGAGAGAGACAGAAAGAGGGACAGAGGAGAGAGAGACGGATTGGAGGATTGAGGGAGAGAGAGAAACAGAGTGGCGGAGTTTCACCAGCGCTGTTTTGCAACGCTGTAATTTCTCTTTTTCGTGTCGTACTCTGGAAGGTCTGCAGTGAAGTAACGCAATGCAGATACACGTCCTGCTGTGACCTTACAGGAATACACACACACACACACACACCCACACACACACAGTCTTTCCCTCTCCCTCTCTCTCTCTCTCTCTCTCTCTCTCTTTCTTGGCATGTGTGTACATAATGGCTCAGAAATGCGCCATGTGCGTAAGATTTTGACACAGATTTTGACACAACTTCAGCAGTACCCGCAGACAGACTGCTTTACACACACACACACACACACACACACACACACACACACACAGTTTTGACCCCTGAAATATTTTTCTTCCTGTGTTCTGTTCTCGGGTTTAGCGCTGAATTAGCATTTCCATGCATCACTGTCTGTTTCTGTATTTCTGACAAGTTGATTTCCTTTGATTGGGTGTGGCGCGCACACACACACACACACACACACACACACACACACACACACACACACAGAGCCACTTTCACAGAATGATTACTGTGATCATACTGAATAGAAGAAAAAAATATTTTAAAGTACAATAAATATGCTTTCCTGTGGTGTGTGTGTGTGTGTGTGTGTGTGTGTGTGTGTGTGTGTGTGTGTGTGTGTGTAGGTGTCCTCCGGGGTACCTGGGCGAGTACTGCCACTATAAGGACCTGTGTCAGCCGGATTATTGTATGAATGGAGGGAGCTGTAAGATGGCGAGCAGCGGCCCGCCCAGTAGCCCTGTGTGTGTGTGTCCGCTCGGGTTCTCCGGCTCACGCTGCGAAGTGCAGAACAACTCGCCATGTTACCCCAAGAACCCCTGCAGCAACGGGGGAACCTGCTCCCTCCTGCCCCATGACCGGTACACCTGCCAGTGTGCTCCTGGCTGGAAAGGTACATATCACCGGCACATACATCTTATCTCTCTCTCTATCCTTCTGTCCTTCTATCCTTCTGTCTCTCTGTTTCTCTGTCTCTCTATCCTTCTGTTCCTCTATCTTTCTGTTCCTCTATCCTTCTGTTCCTCTATGTTTCTGTCTCTCTATCCTTCTGTCCTTCTATCCTTCTGTCTCTCTGTTTCTCTGTCTCTCTATCCTTCTGTCCTTCTATCCTTCTGTCTCTCTGTTTCTCTGTCTCTCTATCCTTCTGTTCCTCTATCTTTCTGTTCCTCTATCCTTCTGTTCCTCTATGTTTCTGTCTCTCTATCCTTCTGTCCTTCTATCCTTCTGTCTCTCTGTTTCTCTGTCTCTCTATCCTTCTGTCCTTCTATCCTTCTGTCTCTCTGTTTCTCTGTCTCTCTATCCTTCTGTTCCTCTATCTTTCTGTTCCTCTATCCTTCTGTTCCTCTATGTTTCTGTCTCTCTATCCTTCTGTCCTTCTATCCTTCTGTCTCTCTGTTTCTCTGTCTCTCTATCCTTCTGTCCTTCTATCCTTCTGTCTCTCTGTTTCTCTGTCTCTCTATCCTTCTGTTCCTCTATCTTTCTGTTCCTCTATCTTTCTGTAAGTCTCTCTATCCTTCTGTTCCTCTATCTTTCTGTAAGTCTCTCTATCCTTCTGTTCCTCTATGTTTCTGTCTCTCTGTTTCTCTGTCTCTCTATCTTTCTGTTCCTCTATCCTTTTGTCTCTCTGTTTCTCTGTCTCTCTATCCTTCTGTCTCTCTGTTTCTCTCTCTCTATCCTTCTGTTTCTCTGTCTCTCTATCCTTCTGTCTCTCTGTTTCTCTGTCTCTCTGTCCTTCTGTTCCTCTATCTTTGTGTCTCTCTGTTTCTCTGTCTCTCTGTCCTTCTGTCTTTCTATCCTTCTGTCTGTCTCTCTGTCCTTCTGTTCCTCTATCCTTCTGTCTCTCTATCCTTCTGTCTCTCTGTTTCTCTGTCTCTCTATCCTTCTGTTCCTCTATCCTTCTGTCTCTCTGTCCTTCTGTCTTTCTATCCTTCTGTCTTTCTCTCTGTCCTTCTTTCCCTCTATCCTTCTGTCTCTCTGTCTGTCTCTCAGTCTCTCTGTCTTTCTCTCTGTTTTTCTGTTCCTCTATCTTTCTGTCTGTCTCTCTATCCTTCTGCCTCTCTGTCTTTCTCTCTGTCCTTCTTTCCCTCTATCCTTCTGTCTCTGTCTTTCTCTTTGTCTTTCTCTCTGTTTTTCTGTTCCTCTATCCTTCTGTATGTCTCTTTGTCCTTCTGTTCCTCTATCCTTTTGTCTGTCTCTCTATCTTTCTGTTCCTCTATCCTTTTGTCTGTCTCTCTATCTTTCTGTTCCTCTATCCTTTTGTCTCTGTTTCTCTGTCTCTCTGTCCTTCTGTTCCTCTATCCTTTTGTCTCTGTTTCTCTGTCTCTCTGTCCTTCTGTCCCTCTATCCTTCTGTCTCTCTGTCTGTCCTTCTGTCCTTCTGTTCTTGTCTGTCTCTCTATCTGTTCCCTTCTGTGTCTGTCTTTCCTCTTTGTCATTCTGTTCTTCCTGTCTGTTCCTCCCTATTATAAATAAATTTATTATAAATAAATGGTATAAACAAAATGGTGGAGTCTCAAAGCAAACGCTACGTGACGTACTTAAACAGGACTCTGTTGCAAAAAAACAAAGATTTTTGTAGATATTTTGAATTTTATTCCTTCTTTGTAGTGTGAATTTTTGTCAGTGTCTTTATGTTTTTATTTGTGCCCTGTCGATATCTTGTGTAATTTTTGCCAAATTTAAGCAAACTTGTCTCTCTCAGGTGTGCGGTGTGAACTAGTGGACAGCTGCGTCTCCTCTCCGTGCGCCAACGGCGGGACCTGCGCGTCTCTTCCCGACGGAACGTTCTCCTGCACGTGTCCTTCCGGCTACGACGGGGCTCGCTGCCTGAACGACGTGGACGAGTGCGCGCAGGAGCCGTCGCTGTGCCGTAACGGTGGCAGGTGCGTGAACACCCCCGGCTCGTACCGTTGCAACTGCGCCGCCGGGTTTACGGGCTTCAACTGCGAAAAGGTGTACGTCCCCTGTTCTCCGTCTCCCTGCATGAACGGCGGAACCTGCAGACCGACATCTGAGACCAGCTACTGGTGCCACTGTCTTCCAGGTGAGAGAGAGAGAGAGAGAGAGAGAGAGAGAGAGAGAGAGAGAGAGAGAGAGAGGGAGGTGGGGGTTAAACAGGTTACCGATATGATCACAGAGAGGATTAGTATCACGGATCAAGGACGTTGTACTCGACGGTTTGGTTAACAATAGGAAAGTTGACCACACAATAGACAAACGAATCAAAAACAGTCCAAAATCAACAACACGTGAAACCAGAAAGCAGAAATGAACAAAAGCTTGATAAGATGCACACAGAATCAGGTTTCTTGTGATCGTTTGGGGACAGCGTGCACGACGACCGCTTCGCTAGAAAGCTAGAGCTTTGTGTGGTTTTTTTTCTGTCGCGCTTCGGTTTAAAGCTTTAAGCTTGTTTTAGAGGCGGAATTAAAAACGAATGAGACTGAAACTGAGACGATATGCAGCTTAACAATCCCTGAAACGCACATTCATTCACATTAATACTCGGATTATTGACGTTATTTCTAAAAATTCAGTATCGTTTACAGTCAGGCTGCATCGGACTTTCTTTAATATGCAGTTGAGCTCTATAGAAACCAGTCTCAGAGATTACAGGAAGTTTTCTGTGGGTGTTTAAATTACAGCATTGCATTCATACGGCATTTTTAGCAGTGATTTGTTGTCATTGTTACTGACGTGAGGAAAGAAAGCTTGAGTCCTGTATCTGCAAAACCGTCTTCAGAAAGAGTCGTCGCCATTTTCAAGGATCCGTAATTAATCGTTACTTTTCCACGGTTTTTACAGATGACGAACAAACGCCATGAATAAAACGCAACCTTTAATCGTGACGCAAATGAACCCTATACGGTTCGCCGGTTTGTTTTAACAACGTTTAACACGTTTAACATGTTGCAGTGGCAAAGCCGTTCCTACGAGAGCGAGAGAGGAAAAAGAAAAGGGGGGAAAAAAGAAAAAAATTAAAACAGGAGAGAAAAGAGACGACAACAACAACAACAATAATAATAATAATAATAATAACAATAATTTAAACTCACTCCTAAGAGACAAGGGGGAAAAAAGAGAGGGAAAGTTATGGAAGGGAAAGAAAAAAATTATTATTATCATTATTATCATTATTATTATTGTTATTATTATTATTATTATTATTATTATTGTTATTATTATTGTTATTATTATTATTATTATTATTATTATTATGTTTTAATTCAAGCGACTTCTAAGAGAGGAGGGAAAAAAGAAAAAGAGCTATTAAAGTTGCTACTAAGAGTAGGAGAGGAAAGAAAATAAATAAAAAATTAAAAAAGAGAAAATAGAAAACATTTATTATTATTATTATTATTATTATTAGTGGTATTAGTAGTTTCAGTAACATTACTTTTATTAGTAGTAGTATTTTTAGTAGTAGTAGTTTTAGTCTTATTACATTTATTAGTACTAGTTGTATTTTCACTGTCAGTTTCAGTATTTTTAATTAGTAGTAGTTTCAGTATTATTGGTTTTGTTAGTAGCAGTAGTATTTTTAGTAGGTATAGAATGATAACCCAGCTTTAGTGTGTTTTATTTTTGTATTTTTGTGTTCTTGTTTCCTTTTATGTTGGTGTGTTGTAAACTGACCCAGAGAATGAAGAAGGTGCTACATCATTTTTTTTTTCTGTCCTGTAGTATTGTTGTTGTTAGTGCTCACATTCTAACCTCACTTCCTTCTCCCTTTATCTCGGCGCTGAATGTGTCATTCATGCGTTTGGAGTTCAAACACAGAAATTCCTCTTCCGAGTTTCGAGTTTAAAGGCGAGTGCGTTGGCACAACAAGGCAGCAAGCCGTGACCGGCGTCTCCCCCGAGGCCGAGAACTCAAGCTGTGGGAAAGCGATTTATAAAAAAAAAAATAATGGAAGAAGAAAAAAGCAGGAGAGAGTGATGAGTGTTTAATAAAGTGTGATTATGATTAGGATCTGTGTGAGAGAGAGAGAGAGAGAGAGAGACAGGGAGATGAGATAATAAACCACTGCAGTGTAGGAGTCAATTACAGGATTTGGATTTGATGTGATTTATTTCTGTAATAAATTAACGCCCGTTTCCGTTCCTCCGTCTGCGTCTGCGATCAGGTTTTAATGGCACAAACTGCGAGGTGAACATCGACGACTGTCCGGATCATCAGTGTCAGAACGGAGGAACCTGCATGGACGGAGTGAACACCTACAACTGCCAGTGTCCGCCCGAGTGGACCGGTACGATCCTGCGGGATTTTTATTCTTTTCCATTTCGTGTGTGTGAGTAAAAGAGAGGGAAAGAAATGAACACAGGTGTGTGTGATGATTGACATTGACAGATTCATTACCTGTGTCTTGTTAAGCCTTTTTTGTTGTTGTTGTTGTTGACATTCCTTCAGGTCAGTTTTGCACGGACGATGTGGACGAGTGTCGCCTGCAGCCCAACACCTGTCAGAACGGTGGCACGTGCAGCAACACGCCCGGCGGCTACACCTGCGTGTGCGTGAACGGCTGGAGCGGCCTGGACTGTTCGGAGAACATCGACGACTGCGCTGCCGGACCCTGCTCGGCCGGTTCCACCTGCATCGACCGCGTCGCGTCCTTCTTCTGCAACTGCCCCTTCGGCAAGACCGGTGAGCCTCCGATCAGGGTCCGAATCGGAGTCAAATTGATCCGTTCGGTTCGGTTCACACATCGTCACTTAAAGAATCAAAAACTTTCCTAGTAAAACTCTTTCATTCATTGGTCAGTATATACAGCGATGTAAAAATCAAACAAAGCAAGTGCTTGTAGAAATTGCAAAAATCACTTAATCAATAAATGATTCGATTGTTATAAGAGTAACTACTTTAAAATATTGTGCGTGTGACGTTTTCTCTTTTTTCGGCGGTCCAGATTCCTAGAACACATTGCAGCGCTACAACGTGGCATGACTCCTGTGTTTGATTCACTTCCTGCACCGAGTCGATTCAGAGTCAAATCGATTCTCGATAGACTTCAATCACAAGCAGATCGAGACTGAATCGCTCAGACGCTCTCTCGGATCCCGAGCGCGATTCGCCAGGGTTCTCCGGAACGACGTGCCTGTTTCCTCTTTATCGTGTTTTGTTTATCCACATTTTTGCGCTGACGTTTTCTTTCTCAGCTACTATTATACGGTACGAGAATGTGGTGTGAAAAAAGCGTGGGTGTTTTTGACTCGTAGGCATGGGCGTATCTTACGATCGTACCCGAAGAGGCGTGCTGACATGTGTGGAAAATCCTGCACGTGGTCAAATTCTGACATTTTCTACTGTTTTGACGGTTAAAGGCTTTTGTCATGAAGCGAAACATGTTTCTGTTTCTCATGCGTCTCCACCTGAAATAAAGTTCTAGCATTTTAACGTCCATCAAAAGTGAAAAAGGCGACATTTTACACGTGTTTTACGCACACTAACTGCTGACAAACGCCAAGGCGAGGTTAGAAAATAGCCATGTCTTTTCAGCAGATTTTGCTCAAAGCAAGGTTTGTTCGTCATTTTTGGCGTTTTCCATCAACATCTGATGGGTTTTCCCAGACCGCCGCACATATGCATGTCCATTTATCATAGCTTAGCATTCTAGCTTGCATTCACAGTGAGAATTATAAAAAATTCAATAAATTAGAAATATTCTCAGCTCATACTAGCTAGCTGTTTAAAATGATATTTGAAATATGTACTTTATGAATGAAAATGACTCGCTTCTTCCTGATCAAAGCTTTCCATATATGGGCATTTCTTTCTGTTGTTTTATAAACACAACCACTCAGTGCTTTTTTTCTGATGTGCCATGTTTTTGATTATGATGGACAAACTTATCCTGCTAAAGCATTAGACTGTTGCACTAGCAGGAAAAAAAACATCTCTATAAGCAATTTAAGCCAATAACTAGTATATATTACTAAGATGTGTGTATGAGGGGGAAAAAAAAACAAAAGCAAAAAAAAAAATTTAATGTTTCGGAGATTTACTGAGTTAGTTTTTATAGTTTGAAAGTTTTTTGATCACAAAATCAATCATGATCATCCAGTTAAATGCTCTCTAAGACCATATATGTTCACAGCAGCAGAGCTTTAGATTGTTGGCAACAAACATTGGTGTGTTTTTGGTTCTGCGTCTTCCCACACACTATTTCCTTTTTTAAACTTCGCTTGATTACGGGGAAAAAAATGTTTGGTTTTTTTGGTTTTTTAACCTTGAGGTTAAGGTTATGTGTAAGAACTTCTTGGAAATCCTTTATGAAATTTGGGCTGCTTGCTTTGTTGCTTTATCAGAGAGCAAGACCGCTATTCCGTCTTTATACATCGCCACA
>NC_069717.1:2738712-2758712 GCF_027358585.1 Pangasianodon hypophthalmus
TAACTTGTGTAATTGAACTTCTGTGTTTTCTGATCACTATGATGCTGCTAAATTCCACTAGCGTGACTATGGGATTTTCAGTGTTAATTAGCTCCAAGCTAAAAGTAGTGTTAATTTGTCATATGAGGTGGCCTTCCATCCAAATAACATATTATAAGGCTAATAAGAAAAAGGATGGATAAAACATCTATAAAACTTTTTTCTTTCTCTCTCTCTCTCTCTCTCTCTCTCTCTCTCTCTCTCTGTCTCTATCTTTCTTTTTCTCTGTCGCTCTTTCTGTCCCTGTCTTTCTCTCCATCTCTCTCCTGCTCTCTCTCTCTTTCTCACTCCGTCTCTGTCTCTCTTTTCTTGCTCTCTCACTCTCTTTTTATCTCCCTCTGTCTCTTTCTCTCCATCTCTCTGTCTCTGTCTCTCACTCTCATTATCTCCCTCTTTATCTATCTATCTCTCTTCTTTTCTTTCAATCCTCCTCCTCTCTCTCTCTCTCTCTCTTTCTCTCTCTCTCTCTCTCTCTCTCTCTCTCTTCTCTCTCTCTCTCTCTCTCTCTCTCTCAGGTGTGAATTGTGAGATCAACATTAACGAGTGTCAGTCGAACCCCTGTGAGAACAAGGGCACCTGCATCGATGGAATTAACAGCTACACCTGCCACTGCCCTCTGCCTTACACAGGTATACACACACACACACACACACACACACACACACTCTATCTCTGCTTAAGTATCTGCTATGCCGAGTTTTAT
Organism: Pangasianodon hypophthalmus; assembly: GCF_027358585.1. Classification (NCBI taxonomy): domain Eukaryota; kingdom Metazoa; phylum Chordata; class Actinopteri; order Siluriformes; family Pangasiidae; genus Pangasianodon; species Pangasianodon hypophthalmus. The sequence goes on from NC_069717.1 coordinate 2,739,455, forward strand.
GTCTGTAGTAATCATGTTTGATTCACTCGGGATAAACGATCTCTGTAAGAATCACGGAGTGTCTTCGCGTGTACGCACGGTCGTCACGGCAAAAGATTCAAGTCCACGTCTGCGTATTAACGCAGACTGACTGTTTTAACGTTTGTTATATTTTTAAACTTAACTTTGGCTTCAGTTTGGTTTCGATGGGAGATGATAGTGAAAAAAACTGAGCTGCATGATGTCTTCATACTGGAGGAAAAAAAAGGATAGAATATTTACCGGAATGTTCATTTGGATGAGGTGCCTGTTACCTAGAGTTATTTTTATAGCTTTTTTTTTTAATACTAGGTGAAAGATGGTGTAATATTTCCTGACATTTCTGAGTAGGGTGTGACTAAAATCCCAGAGATTCACTGCTAATAATTGCATTACTCCATCCTCGCCTTGTAAAACTAATCCGCTTAAGACTGCTTAAGACTGACAGTTTCTTTCCTTTACCCAAAATGAGCTTTGCCACGCCACGCCTGCTTTCCGAATCTGATATATTTGTACGGATATCTGATACTTAATACTAATAATATTTGCTGAGGAAGAACGTGATTCGGCTTCAAGATGTAGCGATGTGACGTCTGTTTTTCAGTCTGCGCAGAGTGAAGTGAAGTGACTTGTGGCCAAATACGGAATTTGTGCTCTGCATTTAACCCATCCAAGTGCACACACACAGTAGTGAACACACACACACACCGTGCACACACACCCGGAGCAGTAGGCAGCCTTTTTTGCTGCGGCGCCCGGGGAGCAGTTGGGGATTCGGTGCCTTGCTCAAGGGTCTCACCTCAGTCGTGGTATTGAGGGTGGGAGAGAGCGCTGGTCATTCACTCCCCCCACCTACAATCCCTGCAGGACCTGAGACTCGAACCCACCACCTTCAGATTCACCTTCGGGTTGCAAGTCCGACTCTCTATCCATTAGGCTACGACTGCCCCAAAAGGGCTTGTTCCCAGCTGCCGAAACCCGGGACCGAGTGTCATACAGAGTCAGAAACAGCTTTGCTGTAGTTTTACAACAAGCTATAGGCTTCCTTTATTCTCACGCCGATCCTTACTCTCTTATAGGGAGGCACTGTGAGGATGAGTTAGTGCCGTGTGCGACTCAGCCGTGTCAGAGAGGAGGTGTGTGTCAGCCGTCGCTGGATTATACCTCCTACTCCTGCAAGTGTCCCAGTGGTTGGCAAGGTGAGTGTGCAGAATTTGATGGAAAATATTCTTAATGAGTGGCTTTTTAGTAGGTATTAAAATGTGTGTGTGTGTGTGTGTGTGTGTGTGTAGGAACCCACTGTACGGAGGACGTGGACGAATGCAAGAAGAGCCCATGTCTGAACGGTGCTCACTGTCAGAACACTCAGGGAAGCTACAAGTGCAGCTGTCAGCCCGGGTACAGCGGCGTGAACTGCCAGACGAACATTGACGACTGTAGCTCCAGTGAGTACACACGTGCACACACACTCACACACACACACACACACACACACACACACTTGCACACACTGCTGTAAACCTAGCCTCTCCAAACTACAGCACAAAGACCTCAAGCTTCTGCAGTTGTTTTGTATTAGATCCACCGCGATCACTTTTCAAAAGCCTGATTACGCACCTGAGTAACCTTCTTTGGATCATATTCAGATTGTACCTGTGGATTTGGTTGCCATGTTAACGATGTAATAAAGACTTGAGGTAAAGCGGGTTTAGGAAAGGAGTGAGGTCCGCATCAGGTGATCAGCGGTCTCAAGTGCTTTTTCCGCAGCTGTTAGCACGTTATACCACAGCGCTGGTGAATTCTTGATTCTGATTGGTCGGAAGGTGTTAACCGATGAATACGTTATCGTTTCTGTAGTAACAGCTGTACGGCGGACGTGTCACGTACACGGATTAAAAACGTGTAATTGTTGATACGGTGAAGTTTTCTAAGAGGAGATTATGGAGATTTTTGTTTTTTTCTTATCAACTTCAAGAGAAAAATGAGAGGCTGGTGACGGAACAACCGTTAAAGCTGCTGTAATGTTAGCGATAACCGCTCTCATAGATTCAACAACATTAATTGTAACTGTAAATGGATAAAAAGTATAATGTGTCGTTGTTTAATTAATTAAAAAAATTTATATTTGATGATTTTTCTGTGGTATAAGAGGAATAAACCACTTCAGGGTGTGCTGTTATAGGAAAATAATCAACGTTGTGGTGGTAACAGTAACTCTGCTTTGCTTCGGGTTGCATTGCACCATATTGTCGTTGATTATTTTCCTATAACTGCATGCCCCACATTGTGTTTTATTCCTTATCAAAGCATAATAAGTAAGCAATACAGCTAAAAACTTTGTGTGTGTGTGTGTGATGTAATCTTTGTACTGCTGCGTCTTTTTTTTAAGACCCCTGTATCAACGGAGGCTCGTGCGTAGACAAAGTGGGCCGGTTCTCGTGCGAGTGCAGGCCGGGTTTCTACGGCGAGCGATGTGAGGAGGAGGTGGACGAGTGTGAGAGCTCCCCCTGCAGGCACGGAGGAACCTGCACCGACTTCGTCAACAGCTACACGTGCCAGTGTCAGCCCGGCTTCAACGGCATCAACTGCGAGCGCAACATCCCCGAATGCACGGAGACGTAAGCACTGTTGAATTTCAGTTCACAAGTAACAAGTGTAACAAATATATTTTTAAATATTGTATCATCTATAACAAAATTTCCGGTATTGTGCAGAAGTCTTGGAGGCAGATTTTTAAAGATGCTCGGTAAAACTTACCTGCTAATTTCGTTATAAAACTGCACAAGCTGTACCTCAGTCTACTGATGTTTATTAAAAAGCAAAGGGTTTTTACTGTTTATTACTGTTTTTATGTAGAAACGGTTAATTTCGTCATTTTTGAAGACGTCTATGCTTCACAGCCTTTCTTTGCAAGTGCTTTTGCACAGAACTGTGTGTATATTTTAACCATAAACAAACATCTGGATCTCATTTTCGATCTCTAAGATTGCATCGTCTAGGAAATTTGTTCAAAATATAAAAGCTCAGATTTCTTTTCTTATCTTTCCCTCTTAATGGGATAATATTTAATCTCAGGAGCATTAAAACTGCTCAGAAATGATACATAATGTCAGAGTGGTGACTATATTTGGACAAAATTAATATAGTGTCACCATATGTCATTTATTATTATGAATGTATTATTGTGTAATTATAATATAAAGCACCAAAAACTGATTATAGAGCTGATGCTTCGTTCTTTCTCTCTCTCTCTCTCTCTCTCGCTCTCTCTCTCTCTCTCTCTGAGCAGCTCATGTCTGAATAACGGCACATGTGTGGACGGTATAAACCGTTTCTCGTGCCGATGTCGTCCCGGATTCACCGGCTCGTTCTGCCAGTACGAGATTAACGAGTGTGAATCGCAGCCATGCAGAAATGGAGGCACCTGCACAGACGGCCTGGGAACCTTCCACTGCACCTGTCCCATGGAGTACACTGGCCGATTCTGCCAGGTACACACACACACACACACACACACACACACATATAATTATTCACTATGTATATCTTGCATACACATGGTACACGTGATTGTGTTTGTGCTTTTTTTTTTGGCTATATGGTTCTTTGTATGTGTTTGTAGTCGATGGCGGATCTGTGCAAAAACATCCAGTGTAAGAACGGGGGAGAGTGCGTGCAGCAGGAGACGTCGTGGCGCTGTCGGTGTCCTCTGGACTGGAGCGGCCTCTACTGTGACATCCCCAACATCTCGTGCCAAAACGCCGCCCACAAGAAAGGTCCGTTCAAAATCTAAAACTTCGTCTTGTCGGTTAGCGACAAGTTAACATTAATCTCTCTTTAATCTCTCTCTGATACCCAACGTTCTCCAACAAACAACATCGTTGTCCAGGAGACACACAGTGGACACAAATGAGCAAATGCCGCCATTTTGGAACAAACGGTGACATCCTCCAGCGTTGTCCAGTTAACACCTAACACCTCTAATATCACTAATTAGCTCTAAAATGAGCTTTAAATTTGATCAGTAAAATTATTAATCAGCCCCATAAACTCTTGGTAGTGAAAGAGGAGACTCTAGACACTCTCAGACCTGCCAGCGTTTACGCATTTTGCATAAGATCGCTGCATTTTTTTATTTTTTAAACACGAGTTGCTACGAGTTGTCACTCAGATAAGACCACTGAGAAAAAGCCTGTGCTGTGCCGAGATTTAATGGCTAGTGTGTGAGATGCTGCACATTTATTTGGATACATGTGCTGATGTGTGTGTGTGTGTGTGTTGTTTACTTTTCAGGTGTACAAGTGGAGCAGCTGTGTGAAAACGGAATGTGTGTAAACAAGGACAACACACACCACTGCTTGTGTCGGGAGGGCTGGACGGGCAGCTACTGTGAGACAGAGATCGACGAGTGTCTGTCCAGTCCCTGCAGGAACGGAGGGACATGTGTGGACTACCAGGGAGGATATGACTGCCAGGTAAAAACAACAAACAAACAAACAGTTTATACAGTTATTTGTCATTCGTGTTATCAAATCTCCATCACTGTATTTAAATAATACTTAAACAGCTTGTGTGACTTTCTATGATGAAAATATGATAAGTTTGTTGTGATATGGATGTATGATGACAGAGCCGTCTCTCTCTCTCCCTCTCTCCCTCTCTCTCTCTGTCGTTCTCTTTCTCTTTTTGTCTCTTTCTCTTTGTGTGTCAATTTCTCGCTCTCTCTGTTTCTTTGTCTCTCTTTCTGTCACTCTCTCTCACTCTGTCGTTCTCTTTCTCTTTTTGTCTCTTTCTCTTTCTGTGTCACTTTCTCTCTCTCTCACTTTCTCTGTTTCTTTGTCTCTCTTTCTGTCGCGTGCTCTCTCTCTCTTTCTGTCACTCTCTCTCACTCTCACTCTGTCGTTCTCTTTCTCTTTTTGTCTCTTTCTCTTTCTGTGTGTCACTTTCTCTCTCTCTCGCTCTCTCTGTTTCTTTGTCTCTCTTTTTGTCGCGTGCTCTCTCTCTCTCTTACTCTGTCTCTCTGTTGTTCTCTTTCTCTTTTTGCCTCTCTTTTTCTGTTTGTGTCACTTTCCCTCTCTCTCTCTCTCTCTCTCTCTCTCTGTTTCTTTGTCTCTTTCTTTCTGTCTATGTCTCTCTGTCTCTCTCTCTCTCTCTCTTTCTTTGTCTCTCTTTCTGTCGCGTGCTCTCTTTCTCTCTCTCTCTCTTTCTATCTGTCTCTCTCTCTCTCTCTTACTCTGTCTCTCTGTTGTTCTCTTTCTCTTTTTGCCTCTCTTTTTCTGTCTGTCACTTTCCCTCTCTCTCTCTCTCTCTCTCTCTCTCTCTCTCTCTCAGTGTAAGCCCGGGTATCAGGGAGTGAACTGTGAGTACGATGTGAATGAGTGTCAGTCGAACCCGTGTCGTCATGGAGGCACCTGCATCAACCTGGTGAACCACTTCTACTGCTCCTGCCCACCTGGAACCAAAGGTACCAGACACACACACAGGTGTTTCAGAGGGCGATAGTCATGTAGAGAATGTGTACAAAATATATAACAGCATCAGTCTGATACCAGGTATTGGTATTATTGGTATCGGACCGATATTAGCATGGATTTAGATATTAACCAATCAGAATCAAGAATTCAGCAGCGCTGTGGTTGAAACTCAGAGCGGTGATGTCGGATTCGTGTTGAAAATGAAGACTGAATATAATATTTGCATTGATTTTTATTATTTCCGTTGTCTCTGTCTCTCAGGTCGTCAGTGCGAGGTGGACGTGGACGAGTGTTCCACCGAGTTCGGCCCGCCCTGTTTGAACGGCGGTCGCTGCGTGGACGGTATTGGTCACTACAAGTGTGTGTGTCCTCCCGGTTTTACCGGCGAGCGCTGTGAAGGCGACATTAACGAGTGCCGTCCGTATCCGTGCCACAAACCCGGCAGCCTCGACTGTGTCCAGCTAGCCAACAGCTATCAGTGCCGCTGTCGCCTCGGTTACACCGGTGAGACCGAGTTCACGTTTTATTTTTACATTTACTCTAGTTTTTTTAAAAAAAAAAACAATAGTCATCCACAGAGCTGGAGAAATCAGAAATATCCTTTTCGTTATTTCTGGAAAGTTTAATCATTTGACACAGCTTAGCTTCTGTCATGAAATGAATGCGTTGTTTAGCAGCAGCCAATGAAAATAGAGCAGAGGCGGGGCTTACTGCATCTTCAGTTTAAATATTAGCGCAAATATGGTTTGTTTAGGTTCTGACTGATGTATTTTATCCATCTTTATTTTTCTATTTAATTATTTAGTGTGACTCTGAAATGCACAACTATGTGACCTTATTGCTATTGTGTGTGTGTGTGTGTGTGTGTGTGTGTGTGTCCTGTAGGTCGTCTTTGTGAGTCGATGGTAGATCTTTGTCAGTCGAAACCCTGCCACAACGGAGGCAAGTGCTCCATGAACATGAGCTCAGTCCATGGATACAGCTGCACCTGTCTACCTGTAAGTCCAAGTGTGTGTGTGTGTGTGTGTGTGTGTGTGTGTGTGTGTGTGTGTGTGTGGCCTTAGAATCTATTCACAATTACATCCAGTAACAAGACTTTTAATAAAAGCTCATTAGTAAGCAGTCATGGGTTTTGGGTTCTCTGGGATTTAAATATTTTGTTCTGTCTTGCTCAGATTCTTGCTCTGTTTTTCTTTGTCTTCTGTAATAACGCCTGCTTGTGTGTTATTTTTTTCTGCATGGTATAAAATGGCTTCTTCTCTAACCACTGCTTATTCTCTGCCTTTCCTCACGCCTGCACTAAAAGGGAGAGGGCCAACCTAGATCAGGTAAAAAAAAAAATTAGAGCTTTCTCTCTGAGTCTAAAACACTTTACACGCTCTTTTCCAGCTTCTGTTTGTTCGAGAGCTGAACTTTTCCTTTCCTGTGTGTGATTTCTGGAAGCTGTATTTGTATCAGGTCGCTTGTATTTTAGTTATGATGATGGAAAGGTGGCGTATAAAGGAAACTTGGCATGTCAAGAGTAAATACTGTCTTCTTAGATAAGGAGTCAGTGTATATGTTGTAATACAGTATATGTGTGATGAATAGGGGTGGGGCGATATGGCAAAAAATATCACGATACTTGAACACATTTCTACGACATTTCTGCGTTTCTACACAGTGTATAGGTTTTGTAAAAAAAAAAAAAAAAAAGCTGCCAGCAAAACTATGAAAAACATTTACAAAAAAAAATTGAGTTTTATTAAATTTCTACAAAAATAAATTCTGAAAACTGAAAAAAAAATCTATTAAAATAATGTTTTTAAGTATTAAAAATAATTCTATTCAAAATTTAATAATACATTTTTAAAGGATTTTTTTTTTTCCCCACAGTTTTAAAAATCAGTCACTTACCAGTAAGAGTTTGTAATTGTTTTATTTTTAATTTTTTTTTTGGAAAAATAATAAAATGTTAGAAAAAGATAGGGCTGGGTAATATGAAGAAATAATATCAAAATCGTGATAAACTTTTCTGAGATATCATGTGTATCGTGATCTTTTTCTAACTTTTTTTATTTATTTTATTTATTTATTTTTTTATTTAAAGTACCTAAAAAAAATACAAACTTACTGGAAGCAGCTGATATGATGTTAAAGTTTAGTGCTTCTTTAAAATTGTAAAATGTTAGCATTTTTATATATTTTAAAATTGTTTCCGACCTTTTAGTGTTGATTTATTTCTGTAGATATTATTAAAGTATATTAAAGTAAAAACATCTTCTAGTATCATGATGTGACATTTTAGTCATATCGCCCCACTCCTAATATTCTGCGATCAGACGATATTAATCGCAGTATCGATACTGTACCATCATCATCATCATCTTCTTCATCATCATCATCATCATCATCATCAGCCACCCTTAGTGGTGGCCTTGACTTGGTGAAATTTCCGTTCTCTAATAACTATTTGAAAAAAATATACATATTTTCTTGAACTGAAATAATTTTCTTTTTGCACAAGTAAATTTTTAATGTTGTAACCCTCCTTGAAAAAAATTGCATTTCTGTCTATCAGGGCTACACGGGCTCCAACTGCGGTGAGATGGAGGGCTACACCTGTGCCAACCTGCGCTGTCAGAACGGCGGACATTGCCAGACGTACCCCTCCGGCCGTCCGCAGTGCGTCTGCCCGTCCGGCTTCTCGGGCCCGCAGTGCGAAAACGAAATTCCATCCTGCTCGTGCCAAAACGGAGGCGTGTGCATGAAAGACTTGCACAAACCTTACTCGTTCTTTTGCCACTGTCTGGTCGGCTACAGCGGCGAGCACTGCCAGAACAGAGTCAGTTCCACGTCCTGCCCTTATTTGGAGTGTCAGGAGCGGCGCGGCGACAGGGTGTGTGACCCACAGTGTAAGATCGTGGAGTGCGACTGGGACGGAGGAGACTGCACGCTGCAGCGGCTCCGCCCGTGGGACAACTGCACGGCCTCTGTGCCATGCTGGGAGTACTTTCATAACGGCCGCTGCGACCCCGAGTGTGACAACGCCGGCTGCCTCTTCGACAGCTTCGAGTGCCAGAAGAGCTCGCCGTCCACGCCCAGCGCGTGCAAGTACGTACCACAGCGCCACCCGGAGCTGCTGAATTTATATGCGCAAATGTTCAGCCATGCGTTCAAACAGTTAGAGCAGCAGATCAACAGTGACATGTGTAAATGTTTTGCAGTTTCAACAAGCGATATTAAACAAGCAATTTGTAAAAGGGTTATATAAAAAAAATTACTGGTTTTTTTCCAGTGTGCTGCTTTTTTTTTTTTTTTTTTTTTTTGGTATTTATGTGCCATCAAACCTACATGACTATGCTAGTAATATTCAGCCATTTAATTCTTCCCTCTGTAGTTCCTTCTCAGAAATCACAGTTTTATTTAAAATTAATTTGGACTGATGTATCCATAAGTGTTTAGCAAACACTAAACCTTTTACATAAGCTGTTTATTGATGGAGTTCAGTAAGTTCTGCCCTTGAGCTTCAGTTATAAATGAGTTTTGATTAATCAGGTTTTGCTTTCTTTCAGGAATTACAGGAATGTGTGTTAACATTCTTGTCCGTATTAATCATACGAAGTATTCCTGAAGTAATACTGAAGTATTCCTGAAATACTGAAGTATTCCTGTAACCATTTTAGTTTTCCCAAGAGCAATCTCATTGGCTTAATCTTCTTAAGACTGTCATTAAGGCACAACCAAGATATGGTACTGATCTAGTTTTATCTGTCTATCTGTCGCTCTCGTCTCTTCCTTTCGCAGGTATGACCTCTACTGCCGCGACCACTACCAGAACGAACACTGTAACGAGGGCTGTAACACCGAGGCGTGCGGCTGGGACGGTTTGGATTGCTCCGTCGACAAGCCGCCTCAGCTGGCGGAGGGCACGCTGGTCATCGTGGTGCTGCTGCAGCCCACAGAGCTGCTGGGAGATATGAAGGGCTTCCTGCGCTCGCTAGGCATGCTGCTTCACACCAACCTGCGCCTCAAGCACAACGAGAAGCAGGAGCCCATGGTCTATCCGTATTACGGCATCGAACACGACGACTTGCACGCCGGCACCTCCACCGCGAAACGACTCGGCAAGAGGGAGCTGGGGAAGGAGGTTATCGGGTACGATTGCTGAAACGTTTACAGTTTAGCCGAAAAGAGTTTCTGTCTGAATCTAATGGGATGTTTTGCCGGTTCTGTCCAGGTCGAAGGTGTATCTGGAGATTGATAACCGTCAGTGCTCTCAGACGTCCAATGAATGTTTCTCCAGCACCGACCTGGCCGCCTCGTACATCGCGGCCGAGTCCCTCAAAGCCGAGCTGCATTATCCTGTCTTCTCCGTGGACAGTATGTCAGGTCTCGGTTTTATTACTTTACTAATCTCATATGTTTGTTTTTGTTTATTTCGTTTGTCTCAATGTGATTAATGATCTCTTAAAAAAAAAATACAGAACACTGTCATGAGAACACGAGCATTTTGTGTTTCAAAGACTACCACAATTATATCATATAACAGCAGCATTAATCATGCAGAATCATATGGTATAACAGCAACATTAAACATGCAGAATCATATGGTATAACAGCAACATTAATCATGCAGAATCATATGGTATAACAGCAATATTAATTATGCAGCATCATATGGTATAACAGCAACATTAATCATGCAGCATCATATGGTATAACAGCAATATTAATTATGCAGCATCATATGGTATAACAGCAACATTAATCATGCAGAATCATATGGTATAACAGCAACATTAAACATGCAGCATCATATGGTATAACAGCAACATTAATCATGCAGAATCATATGGTATAACAGCAACATTAATCATGCAGCATCATATGGTATAACAGCAATATTAATCATGCAGAATCATATGGTATAACAGCAACATTAATCATGCAGAATCATATGGTATAACAGCAACATTAATCATGCAGCATCATATGGTATAACAGCAACATTAATTATGCAGCATCATATGGTATAACAGCAGTATTAATTATGCAGCATCATATGGTATAACAGCAACATTAATCATGCAGAATCATATGGTATAACAGCAACATTAAACATGCAGAGTCATATGGTATAACAGCAACATTAATCATGCAGAATCATATGGTATAACAGCAGCATTAATCATGCAGAATCATATGGTATAACAGCAACATTAAACATGCAGAGTCATATGGTATAACAGCAGCATTAATCATGCAGCATCATATGGTATAACAGCAGTATTAATTATGCAGCATCATATGGTATAACAGCAACATTAATCATGCAGCATCATATGGTATAACAGCAGTATTAATTATGCAGTATTGTACTATACAAAGAACATAAAAAGAAAAAAATATTTGAATATAATTTACATCCTTAAAATATCTCGTATAGATAAAACAGCTGACAAATGTAGATGTAGATGTAGAGTTTTTTAAATATAAAATTCTTGTGTGATTTTTGTCTATTTTTTTCATTATTAATTTTTTTATTGTTTTTAGTAAGTTTTTTAACATTTAATAATGTGGTTATATTGTATATTTAGAGATAACATTTACTAAAATAAATAAATATAAAGATTGTTCTTACATTAATATTCTCTCCTCCAGGCGTTCCACACCCCGAAGATCCTGTCCATCCGCTCCTCTACCTGGTCGCTGTGGCGGCCGCCATCATCCTGCTTATCCTGATTTTGGGCGTTTTGGTCGCCAAACGTAAACGCAAGCACGGCGTCCTCTGGCTGCCGGACGGCTTCCTGGCCAAGAAGGACAGCAAACGGAGAGAGCCTGTAGGCCAGGACGACTTCGGCATGAAGTGAGTTGGGGACGGATACAGTCGGGGAGGATTTTTAATATGGTTATAGATTTTATTTATTTGTTTATTTTAGATTATAGGTTCTAGAAACCAACAGGAAGCTAGCTAATAGCTAATAACTCCTCAATGTCATTCTAACACCTGTAGTATCCATCAAAGGAACCTTCTCATGAACGCATGAACTTTTTCAGGAACGTTAGATGTGTTCTGACTGAAGGAACCACTTCCAGTTTTAGTTCCAGGTCCACAGTTTTTTAGTTCCAGCTCATAATTACGAGTACTTTGCTGCTGATTAGGAACTGATGATTTTTCAGATTAGGTCAAATGGGAGTTTCACAATATGACCAACTCTTTTCATCTCAGTTTTAAAATCAGAGTTAGCACAGCATGGCAGACAAAGCGTAATATTTCTTATTTATTTATTTATTTTTTTAATACAAGAGGACATCTTGTCGACTCTCATGTCGTATTAATTAGAAAAAATTGACATGAAGGTTGGTTTAGATAGCCATGTTAATGTCAATGTCTTATTTGTACAACAAAGCAAAATAGAAAAAAGATTATGTTCATGAAGATTAAAGTTCAGAATAAATCTGCACCATGCCATTTCTCCCTTCATTGCTTTTTTCCTGCTGTTCTGTAGGAGCCTGCAGAAGTCGCAGATGGACGGCAGTGCTGGTCATCACTGGCCAGAGGAGGAGCTTCGGCCCAAGAAGCCAAGGGTGAGACACACACACACACACACACACACACACACACACACACACACACTCACTCACACGTCTGATACAGACACACGATGATAACAGACCTCTATATAGAGTATTTATGACATTATTTTTTCTCTCTCTCTCCGTCGCTGTCTCTCTCTCTCTCTCTCTCTCTCTCTATATATATATTGCTGTGTCTCTCTTTCTCTCTCTCTCTCTCTCTCTCTCTCTCTCTCTTTCTCAGTTGGAAGATAAGCCGTTGTTGGGAGTGGACGCAGGAGTGGATCGTCGTGAGTGGACCCTGCAACACCATAAAGCTGCCGATATCACCCTCACCCCACCTCAGGCCGATATCGACATGGACTGCCTGGATGTTAACGTGAAAGGACCCGGTAATTACCTGTTTAAAAAAATAATAAGTTGAGAGGAATTGTTACCTTAACAGAAAATACCACAGAACAAAATAAAAAGTGTGATGATGACGAAAAAAAAAAAAAAAAAAACAACAGTGAAATATAAATATTTAAAAAATGCATACAACAGTAAAAGATAGAAATTAATACAAACAATATGTGATATAGTCTCGGTTGGCAGTTTATTAGATAGTACATAGGCTTAGTAAGAAAGATGACTAAAACAGTAATAAACAGAAAAACAATTGGATAAAATAAGTATTAAATTAAAAATACAAATCTACCTGTGGGTCCATAAACCTAAAAAAAAAACAAATTAAATATTAAATAATTTGAGTGCGGAAACTTTGTGACTGCATCAATTTTAAAAAAATAATACGAGTTACGACATTTTAAAATCTGATATAGGATTAAACACATAACAGGCTAGTGTTATTACATCATAAAATATAGCAGCCAATTAGGTTGTGATATGCAAATATGAGCCATGTGACATCACTTTACATGAAAAAAGGGGTGGAGTGTGTAGGATTGAGGGTGTTTTCAATTTGCATGTGCAAACAAAACAGATTTCTTGATGAGGTTAAAAACTTGTTGGCTCTTCTTGTTGTCTGGTTGTTAATAATCTCTTAATAATAATAATAGTTAATAGTAATAATCGCTTTTTTCTCTCGCTCAGATGGTTTCACTCCTCTAATGCTGGCGTCTCTGCGGGGCGGCAGCAGTCCCGAGTGTGTTAGCGTCTTAGCCGAGGAGGAGGAGGAGAGCGGAGTCGATGAGCCCGGCACGAACATGATCAGCGACCTGATCGCTCAGGGTGCGACGCTCAACGCACAGACGGAGCGCACGGGCGAGACGGCTCTTCACCTGGCCGCCCGCTACGCCCGCGCCGACGCCGCCAAGAGACTGCTGGACGCCGGCGCCGACCCCAACGCTCACGACAACATGGGCCGCACGCCGCTGCACGCAGCCATCGCCGCCGACGCACAGGGAGTCTTCCAGGTTAGAGAAGAACACAAAGAACACAAGCTAAGAGCATTTTTTCATCACACACTTTTTTCATCACACACTGCTCCATTTTAGATCCTAATACGTAATCGCGCAACGGAGCTGGATGCGAGGATGAACGATGGAACGACTCCTTTAATCCTGGCAGCCAGATTGGCTGTGGAGGGCATGGTGGAGGAGCTGGTGCACTGCCACGCCGATGTAAACGCTGTGGATGACCACGGTAGGACACACACACACACACACACACACTCTCACACACACATACTCACAGCCCTACTCACTAGATATATCTTCTGAATAATGAATCATTTTATTCGATTATCTGTAAACTGGTGGTGACGTAATTACCTGTACAGGTAAATCCGCCCTGCACTGGGCTGCTGCGGTGAACAATGTGGAGGCCACGCTGGTGCTGCTGAAGAACGGCGCCAATCGAGACATGCAGGACAACAAGGTGAGCATCTGTGTGCTATTCAGTCTTAAACACTAATCACACAAAAATCAGGTCTTTGTGCAATTCTTATGTTGTTGTTGTTGTTGTTCAGGAGGAGACGCCGTTGTTCCTGGCGGCGCGTGAAGGCAGTTTCGAGGCGGCTCAGGTCCTCCTGGATCACTACTCCAACCGTGACATCACTGATCACCTGGACAGGTTGCCACGTGATACAGCTCAGGAGCGCATGCACCACGACATCGTTCGCCTGCTCGACCAGTACAATCTGGTGCACAGCCCACACTCTGGATCGAACCATGTCGGAAACGGTGGGGGTGGACACCCCTCCATGGTCTGCACCGGTAACGGTGTCATCGGCATGCGACCGGGACAGCAAAACAAGAAGAACCGGCGTGGCGGCGGCGGCGCCGCCAAACTTGGTGGCCCTAACGGTGCTGGGGGCGGAGTCAAAGATCTGAAGGAGATGAAGACAAAGCGGAGGAAGAAACCGGCCGGAGGAGAAGCGACAGGATTGGCTGCATCCAGTGGTAACATAGCAACCGTGACTGCTAACACTAACGGCACCAAGGGAGCAACAACAGCCGGCACGGGCGTTCTTTCAGAAAGCTCAGTCACAATGTCGCCGGTGGATTCGCTAGAATCGCCGCATTCGTACACGACGGATGCCGCAGGAGCTGCCAACATAGCAAAGTCACCTCCGCTGATGACCAGCCCCTCGACCCGCCCCCTCCTGCCCCCAGTCAGCCACATGCTAGGGCAGCAGCAGAGCTGGGTGGGCGTGGCTAAGCACGGTTATGCCGCCCCCCATGTTTTCGGCCACATGCTTCCCCACCAGATGGCGCCGACACACTCGGGCCTGCCACAGCACCATCACGGCTCGGGGATCCTCGGCCCCGTGAACGTCTCGGTGAGCCGAGAGCAGCTTCCATCGATCGTCACCTTCCAGATGCTGACCTCCAGAAACCAGGCACTTCTCAAACCAAACCAGCAGGGGGCCATGCAGGTGAGTCAAACCCAGTCCCAGGGCCTTAACCACATGCACTGCAGCCAGGATATGATGTATCCCATGCAGGAGGCGGGGCTACAGCATGGCATCCCGCACCTGCACGGCCACGCCCATAACATCGCGGAGCCTCAGGTGAGGCAGGTGACGCCTTACCACCAGCAACTGCAGAGCCCTGTGGATAAATACCCGACTCCTCCTTCTCACCGCAGCTACGCCAGCGGGGCCGGGTCAGAGGTGGTGACGACTCCGGGTCAGGGCTCTGAGGTCACGACCCCGGGTCATGGAGCTCCGCCCTCTAGCGAGCACCCGTACCTGACGCCGTCGCCCGAGTCACCCGATCCCTGGTCCTCCTCGTCTTCGCCTCACTCGCATTCAGACTGGTCCGACGTAACCACAAGCCCGCACGGCGCGCTGCACACGCACGCGCACCCTCACTCACACGCACACACTCACGTTCCAGAGCAGGCTCCTCTGCTGCAGCCGCAGCCCTCGCAGCCAGTGCAGCCGCCGCCGCAGCAGCAAGCCTGCAGCAGCGTGTACGCGTAATAACACGGAGGAACTGCTTGTCGCTGTGTCTTAACCTGACTGTGGTGTTTATATGCAATTTAACTCCGTAAAATGGAGCTTTATCAGCATAAATTTGTCACCTGCATCTTAAAGAGAGAGACACAATCTCTCTCTCTCTCTCTCTCTCTCTCTGTCTCTCACTCCCACACACACACACGCATACACACACTGCTGTCTTTTTTTATACACTATGCAGATAGTCACCTGTGGTGTTTATATGCAACTGGTAACCCTCTTCTATTCAGTGATCCGGAGAATGAAGCATTCTCGTGATGCTCAGTCCGACTCGGGACTGACAAAATCTTTAAAACCCCGTTTACACTTGCTAGGTCACGTCATGGGTCTTGGATCCGGATTGGATCGTGGAAAGATTATAAGCACGTGTAGTCAAATGCGTCTCGGGTTAGCCAGGTTTCTACGTAACATGCACACCTTCTCTAACACTGTGGGGTTCTTCATTTCCAGCTGCCTTTTGCTGGAAAAAAAAAAAACATCATTTTGCATGTCTGACCTTTTGAACGTGGAACAAATATAAATATTTCAAATGTATTTATATGTAGACAATCCATATACATGGATATACATTTATAATAATCCCGATTCTTTAGACGCAAGTGTAAAAATGGCGCAAACGGAGGACTACTGATGAATTTACGTCAGCAAATCAGCCATTTATCTGTGTCTGTGGACAATCATAAGAAACAAAGACAATGAGCTGGACTTAAGTGTTACAACGTGGTGGCCATCTTGCCTCGGCTTCTTTGTTGAACCTTGAAGGAAATCAGATCTCAAATAAAGTGCAACCACTCTGTTTTTTTCTTTTTCTTTTTTTTTTTTTGACATATTGCTGTTTCCAAAGCTTATATATCGTTAAGGATGGACTTACTAACCATTGTAAATGTTTTTTTTTAATGTACTGGGTCATGGTTACAGTTGAGCTAAAACTGCCTTGTTATATTGTTTTTGTTGTTGTGTTGTTTTTTTTTTTGTTCTACACCACTGTGCATGTATAGAGTCTGTTTAACAGTGACGCAACTCCTTTGTTTCAGTTACGGCAGTAATTCTTAGAGCTTCTGTTGTTAGCATCTTCGTTTTATTTCGTAGATTTTACAGCAGCCTTTTGGCTCGATTCTAGCCGTCTTGATGTCACATGGGCTCTGATTTAACCTCGCTGCAGTTGCTAATGGAGATGTTGCTTTATTGTGATATTTTGCGTGACTTTTATGGCCTTGAGATTGTGATTCACTGTAGGAAAATGACTGCCTTGTGTTTAAAATGAGCGTGTGATGATGATGATGATGATAGGTTTCAACACACATTTCAAAAATTCATCACTAACTGTGCTCTGTTCAGGAGAAATCGCCAAATTTAAATGTGTGTGATATTCAGAGAAGGAAATCCCATGATTGCGTTTGTTCACACTAGCAAGCGACAAATCGACAAATCCACGTGGTTGACTCCAGAAAATTCCGGGCGAATCCCAGATCAGCATTCCCTTCCCATTTAACAGAGATTGGTGCATAAAAGTGAAAAAAATATCTACGGTTGCGTAGTTTCCTGGGTGTTGTGTTATTATAATACAATATTATAATGCATTTAACCCCTTAAACTCTTCGGTTATTGATGTTTTTTGTTTTTATTTCGTGAAACTAACAGGTATTTGGGACTTAAAAGAATTAAACAAAACTAACACTATTCACTTTATATAGTTCATTATTTTCGGAAGACTGTAGTGTTATCTACTGCACTAATTTTAATCCCATAATGCACCACAGCGAGTACCCTAGATGCCACAAAATACTCAAACCCACGAGTTGTTGTTAGGTTTGATCAACACTATGTAGTTACTATGGCAACGTCCCCTTAGACTCCTCCGAAGACTTTTTATGAAGGAAAGGAGTGAATGAATTTTTTTTTTTCTGAAGTAATGTTACATATTTTCCAATCTAGGGAATAGTAAGTAGTAAAGGAATGAAACACTGTTGTGTCATGCTGTTATAGGAAAATAATCAACTCCAGGGTGGTCATTGTTACCACTCCGAAGAGGATTATGTTCCTATAACAGCACGTGCTGAAATGTTTTATTCCTCCTACATTTTTTTAAATATAATCTTTTTATTAATTTATTTTTTTTACAGTAGTGTTGTGGAACGTCCCTGAAACAAGTTATAGCAGCTATAAACAGTCGTTTCCTCACCTCCCTGTTTTTTCTTGGGTCTCATGTTACCGAGGAACCGCAAAGTGTTCGCAAAAAATTCTGTTCTTAAGAAGTTTCGGAAGACTGTTCCTGGAGACTCCTTCCATAAATATTAAATAAACATCTCCTTACAGGAAATTTCCCCATATGGACAATTTTTAAAAACGTGTTTGTGGAGCATCCACTGTACGAGTCCCTTTGAACGAGCTGTTACTATAGAAACGATATTACGTATTAATACAACGAGCACCTTAATGTAAACCTGTGATTTGTGGCTGCGCTACTATGAGAGCTGCTGTTCTAGAAAATTAATCAACACCTTCTTCTGACCAATCCGAATCCAGAATTCAGCAGCACTGTGGTACAAGTAGACTAATCAACATTTATACTGATTACTGAATTTTTTAATAAACGCTAGACTGGCCACGCCCACAAACCGAACCTGGAGTGACGTCAGCGATTTGTCTCTTGCTAGTGATGATCGTATTACGACAGGAAAGTGTATATCGTCTCATGCCTGGTTTAAAACATCATAAGATCTCATAAGATCTTCTCACAAATCTGATCGAGAGGACGTTAGCGTGAAATCAGTGTTGCACTTTTTTTAAACCGGTGTCTGTGATCAGTTATCTGCGATGTTTAAGTCAAATCTTGAATGGAGGAAAAGAGTTAAATGTAACAGTAGTGATAAAATTAAACTATCAGTGATAGTAAATAATGCGGTACAGTATTTCATTAGCGAAGGAGCAGATTACGACGGCCATCTTTGATTTGGTAAAAATATTAGTCTTAGTTTTTTTTCGACGTGCCTTTTTTCCCTAGAATATTGTACAGAATATTGTAACCATTGCTCATATATATTTTTATTCTGCCAATTGTTTTTGTTTTATACTAATTTTTTTTATTTTTAGTTCTGAAGTTGTAACTTTTCATGTTTTAAATAATGTATTGTTGCATTTTTTATTACTGTTTCTATCTATCTATCTATCTATCTCTATCTATCCTATCTATCCGATTATAAAAACCCTGCCTTAAAATTTTTTAGTATTTTTTTTAAAAATCTTGATTTTTCTTCTTTTGTTTAAGCAGAGCTTTATAAACCTGATCGATACAATCATAACTATGTAGTTTTTACACTTCGTAGCCATTTAGTGTCCTGAACACCAAATGACTGATTTTTTTTTTATAACCAAAAGTATTTTTTTTAACCAAATCTCTCTTCCTGGTGATTTACATTGCCTTTTATCTACAGTTTTTAACAGGTTATTATAATCATCATTGTATCACCCACTTACAGTAGCGCGCATACACACGTACACACATACACACACTCTGAACACTTGTAAGCTCCGGTGTTAATGGTGCAGAATGTCATATTATCACACTCCTCCTCTTTATGGCACTTAAACCATGGTTTGATTTCTTTTTTTTTTCCCTCTCTCTCTCTCTCTCTGCTTCTTGAATGGTGATTTTATCTGAGCTCAGAGAGCAGCATGTGTCCCTGTGGGTAAACAATGTTTTTTTTTTTCTTTTATAAGTGCTGTACATAGATTTTTTAATGCG